>NW_010514041.1:0-20375 GCF_000687285.1 Phaethon lepturus
ATTAGGAAAAATTTCTTTACTGAAAGGATGACCAAACATTGGAGTAGGCTGCCCAGGGAGCTGGTGGAATCACCATCACTGGAAGTGTTCAAAAAACATACAGACGTGGCCTTTCTGGATATGGTTTAGTGGGCATGGTGGTGTTGGGTTGATGGTTGGACTTGATGATCTTAAAGGTCTTTTCCAACCTTAATGATTTTGTGAATTGCTGCAGGTAGAGGTACGCGCAGCAGCTCACTGCGGCAATGGGCCGGCCACTACCCTTCACTGAGCCCTTGGTGCCAGCAGGGGTCCCAGGACACTTGTGCCAGGAGGGAAGCAAGATTTTGGCTGCTCCCTTCACAAGTGTCTTGAATGAACAGTGCCATTTGACAGTGTCTGGCTCAGTCTGGCACAGTCAAGGAGTCAATACTTTTGCAATATTAAGAAACACTGCACTACAGCCTTGCAACTTGAACCTCTTCTTATTCCCAGCACTACTGTTCACATATTTTCAGATCATTTTCCCCACATCTGCCTGTTTACATTTGTCTTGCGCCTTACAGATAGGAAATCTAGTATTTCCAGTTCCCCAGCTATAAACTACTCTGTCCTCAGCAGAGCTTGCAATACCTCCCAGTCCAGTACTACCTTCAAATTCAATTGACTTTTGTATTCACAGATCATTAGTTACAACCAGACTTAATGTGAATTCCTGTGGGAACCCAATGGACACTACGTCTCAATTTGAAGTATGACCATCTATCATTACGATTCATGCCACGTTCGGTATGTCTGACATCACTGGGGCCCAAGAAAATTTATTTGGTGTGGTAGGCAAGACTAGGACGCTTTAAAATATATCAATACAAGGAAAAATTAATAATACTATACATGTGCAAATTTCACCTTTAAAAAGCACTTTTATAGCCTGTGATTTTCCTTTACTGAACCACACACATATATTCCTCCTGAGTCCACTACTTTCAAGATAACTTATAATTTTTCTCTTAAGAGAGTTTAACAATTACTTGACTATGGTCGGGATTTAATATTATCTAATGGCATATGCCAGAATAATTCTTTTAAATCATTGCAATATTGCCCTTCTCAGATTGAAGGTATTTCCAAAATTCCCATGACTGCTAAACAAATTTGTAATGATTTAGTAAAGGTGTAAGTAATTCCCTATTTCAGGGTAGCTATCCTGCATACTTGCAGGTATATCTCCACCTGTCCCTTACTCTCTTGTCAGTGTAGATGATTATTTATCATTTCATTTATCAGTTTTCTGTGTATATCAGGGGATATCTTGTTGGGGTTTCTTCCAGCATAAAATGCATAGATGAACAAGGACGAGTGGGAGAGAGAAATCTGCTACAACAAGTGTTGAAAGGCAACATATTTTGAAGTCTTACTGCATTCATTTCTGGGCTTCTCAGGATAAACGTGAATGGCCTACGTACTGTGCACATGCATGAACCCATCATTTGGGTTAGAAAGGTTACATCTACAGTGGCCCAGCACCAAAGCAGTTCAAGAGGAGCCTTAGCAATCAAAATCTCAGCGTTGTATTTTATGTTAAAACAGAGCAATTTCTCTTCATAATCCGCAACTGCTCCAGAGTTCACAGTTCTCTTCTGTTGGTATTCACTTCAGTGCTGGAGTCAACACTTGTTATTCAAGTAAGGAAGGATCTTTGCAGATATGAAATGCAAATGCCAAGCTTCACAATACTTTTTTTTGGACCAGCATCTACATTTTAATTTGTCTGCTTGGTTAATGAGTGGTTTAATTCTACTATGATAGCAACCCTGAAATCCCTCTATAAAGCTTTCTTCCATCTGTAAGATTAGACTCATACTTCTTCTACTGGCCTTTGGGGTTGCACCAAAATTAAGCAGATCTGATGTTGCCAATACACTTACCACAAGCATGTAAAACGTCATGCAAAACGTCATGCAAAGACTAAACATGCAGCAACGTAAAGCAGGGTGCACAATTACACAGCATGCTGCTCGCTGACTGTGCAGATGTAGCCCTGTGAGCAGAATTTGGCCTGATAATTTGGACTAGGATCCAAACAGACGCCCGCATTTCTCAAACAGCTGAAACGTGGTTTAAGGTTAAAGCATAATGTCAGTTAGATGTTTATGTCACGACTCTGTAATACATTTTGTCTGGGATGTGCAGTCATGAAAAATACTGCTCCAGTGCCAACTCCCTTTTACTTCAAACATGTTTTTGTTGTTACCTCTGCTCCTGGGATCCGGAAGGGTTCTCCAGAAATGGCAGGTGTGTGGCTCCCCAGACAAGACGACACTTGGAGCATGCAAACACCGAAGGAAATAGGCATCCAGCACATAGGGGTATCATGGGTTTTGGCATTGCCCAAAAAATCCAGAAAACCGGTTCAGGAACTTACATGCCTGCTTCCCCCTCAAAAGCCAAAGATGCCCCATCCCTGGCAACATTCAAGGTCAGGCTGGACGAGGCTCTGAGCAACCTGATGTAGTTGAAGATGTCCCTGCTCATTTCAGGGGGGTTGGACTAGATAACCTATAAAGGTCCCTTCCAACACTAAAATTCTATGATTCTATGATGCATCTCCAGCTCTTCTCCTGGTGCCTAGCACTGGGTTCTGGGGCATGGTACTGCAAGAGGCCAGAAGCTTAAGAATGAGCAAAAAGTAGCACCTAGTTTTAAAATAAGGCTTTTTAGCCTTTCACTGGATTTAGTCCTAGTTCTCCTAAAGCTCTCCCATCAAAAGTGGCTTTTGAAAATGGGACTTGGCTACTTTGAAAATCTTAGACATTAGTAAGGTGAGGGAGACTGCTCTAAGGGAGACAATAGCTTTGCAAGGAAACGACCGGAGCACTGGGAAAATGTGCTTTATAGACATAGGCCTGTTTTCAGTTACCAGGGTGCATATTCTTTTTGGGAGAAAAAGTAATTTCATTTGCAAGAGCCGTCCCAAACAGTCCATGAGCTCCAGCACTGAGCCTCCCATGGGGCAAAGAGGACCTGCAGGATGTCTCCATCTGGCACACAACCATCTCCTGCACTATCAATGAAGATGGTTCTGCTTCGACGGGCAGCTGGGCTAGGTGACCTCCAGCACTCCCTCTCAGTCAACATTACGCCATCGTCCTAAGAGGAGCTGGGAATAAGCTTGTGCCTTCATATGTTGTGGCAAACACCACTGTCTCATTCACTACATGGGGAAGAAAGGAAGAAAGGGAGCTGGAGCCAAGCCTCCTTCACTGTGTGTATACACACAGACAAATATATATATATCCAACACTTACACCCACCACATGCCACCCCATTGAGCAGAAAAGATGGGGGAAAGGGGCACTGGTCCATATCAGACCCCAGGATGCAGGAACCTGGGTAAGCTGGGTCGCACACTGTGGCCAGGTAATGACAACGACCTTTTTAACGCATTAAAAATTCAGCCAGAAAGGTGACAAAAGAGATTTTTGGGGGAAAGAAATGATCAAAATAATAATAGTTTCAAAGCACTGTACTTATTTTAGACATTCTTACAGCATGTTTCCATAGGAACTGGAATGCAAAGGAGCACATTGCAGCAGCATTCACAAATGTTCTGTAGTTTAGCAGCTTGTACAGGATCAGTTAAGGCCACCATGACCACTCTGACAGTGCCAGGCACCTGCTGCCTTTGCTGCACAACAGGATCTTAGTTGTGATGCTTTGCAAAATCCAGGAAAAGAACCATTTTCCCTTGTTTTTTCCTCTCATCCTGCAGCCATGGCCGATTTCATCTCCTCATGTAGCCATGGTGCTAAGCTCTGCCTACCCAGACCCACTGTGGGGCACGAGGGCACCAGTGTTCAGACCAAGCATTTCACAAGCCACATGAGAATGAGGAAGAGCACAAAGTGGGGCTGTTTGGGTGCTGAGGAGAGAAACACACAGGCCTGGCTTTTGCATCCAGCTTTGGCACTCACCTGCCAAGTGACCTTGTGCAAGTCACGCCAGGAGGGATCCGCTCCATCTGTCAGCTGCCTGAAACGCATCTCATACGGCTCAGCAGGTAAGCACTTCCCTGGCCAACAGAGACAGCGCATACCCGCCAAAGACACCTGCCCCACGGGCAGGTCTCTTGTCCCCAAAGCACCCACACAGCCACCCCCGTCTATACCCACCTGGTCACATCCATACATTAAGCGCTTTGCCCACACCTCAAGGCGCCATGTGGCAATTTTATTATCTTCTCCATTCAAAATTGTCTGATACAATGTGAGGTCTGTGTTGCAGCTCACCATAGCAGCATTTAACTGCACAAAGGGTGGACTCATGTCTTGGAGCAAGGCATGGGCCATTGGTAACCCTCCTGCTCGGACAGCACTGGAGGACCATATACAACGTGGGGAACTAGACCTGGTGTGGTGTCACCCTTAACTCCTCCAAGTGTCAGCCCCCTCAGTAAGCTGTCCTGAAACCTAACATGGGTTTTGTCACAGAGAGAAACAATTAGCTGTCTCCAAAAGACAAGCGTTTGAAGCAAATAAACCCAGCCTACCATCTGATCCGGCGGACCAGGACCTGGGACTGAGCAGGAGAATTAAGCTATTTAACTGCATAGACATCGCATACTCAAAGGGAACGAAGCTCCTCCAGAGTGTGAAGAACTGTGCACCTGTCCCTTTGATGTGCTGTGAGCCTGAATGACCAGTTCAACTTTAAGATGGTAAAAATGAGACAAAATTACTCCCACCCTCCTGTGCTGTCATTCCGGAATGTGTGCAATGGTGCAGTGGCAATGATCCCATTTGTAAAGGACTTTCTCATCAATTGATGAGATGGGCTGTGTAAGAACTAGTTACCTGTACTTATGGACTGAGAGAAAAATAGTACTTTGTTACTTACGGCCTTAAAAAAACCCGTAGCATACATATATATTGAAACCTGCCTGACTCATCTGAAGTAAAGGTGGATAATTTCCAACAATCAGAGTAAAATACCAGGTTTAACTTCACAGTCCAGTAGGAAACTAAGCCAAAAAGCTGGCCAAATGCTTCTGTCAGAAGTATCTTCCAGGCCAGAGCCAGCAGGGCAAAGTAATCTTAGCCCAAATGATCCATCTGGGCAGGAGCCAAATACAAATATCTTTATACTGTTGTGGAAGTGCTAAAAACTATTAAAATTTTAAAGTTATATTTTGTAAATCAATAATTGCCTATAGCATAGAGGTATTTTATAACCACTAAAAGAAACATTATATTAATTTAGATATTTAGATATTCCACATACTGAAATGCTTCTTGCTCATCAACACAACTTCCATGGTACCTATTGCCATAAGAATCTATATGTAAATTACAGATTTGACAAATAAATATCGATACAGGATGTCTGAATCGAAGCCTTATTTCAAACGGTGCAATGACGGTTTCAGTCAGTAAAGATAGAAGAAAATATCTGGGGAGCCCTGACAGCCTCACTTTGAAATATAGTTTGGGGTTTTTTTGGGGGAAAAAAAAAAAAAACAAACAAAACCCACACACACAACAAACACCAAATTCTGTCTTTGGAGCCTGATTAGTTAAAGGAAGAAAATTCTGATGATTCAATCCCTTTTTCCACCTCTCCAATAAAGTAACTGTGGGGAAGGTGCTTTGAAACTCTATCCCATTATGTCTACGCCTCGTATTTTAAGAATCAGAAGCAGTATGTTACAAACATACATGCTATCTGTGCTTCAGTGCCTCTGAAGTCATACACTGAAGTGGCAGAAGACATGCTTTAAATCCAATTTTCCAATCCAAGTGAAATTTACTGGCCCAAACCAGTGCTGTAACAGAGACTCCAAAGCAGGACCTAAGTTTTGCACTCCAGGTGCAAACACTGAGATTCCCAGCTGGGAACAAAGTCACAAACCACGGTGAGATGTACTAAATGCAGAGAGCAGTC
Organism: Phaethon lepturus; assembly: GCF_000687285.1. Lineage (NCBI taxonomy): Eukaryota > Metazoa > Chordata > Aves > Phaethontiformes > Phaethontidae > Phaethon > Phaethon lepturus. The sequence continues at coordinate 5,920 of NW_010514041.1, forward strand.
TGCTTCACAGCCCAAACTAGACAAAACAACACATACAGCATACACACCGTATATAGGTGCTAGGATTTCTGATACTGTTATTTTTTTACATGGAATAACTCAGTCTATAATAAAGAAGATTACAGCGTCCTGCATCGGACAAGACGCGCTGCTGTGAACTCACCCAAGCACTCAGCTTTCTGTTCTGGGCCCCCTTGCAAGCAAGTCGGGTCCAGGTCTTCTCTCGCGCATCCAAACTTGGGCTGTCGTTACCTGGTACCACATCTCACTCCAGGCAACCATCGCGCCGATGCAGGAGGCAACGAGCGAGCCCGGCAAGAGCCAGGCTGCAGGACTTCCCTAGGGGCTAAGAACGAGCAGGGATCTGCCAACCCGGCCACCCGCTCCTGAAAGCGTTTCTCCAGCTTAGCCTTCCCACCGTAAATTCTTGATGCAAGGAAACAATTAAAAAGAAGCAACCCAGTCATTTATCCTCCAGGCTGGAGAGAAGGAAGGAGGCTGCCACAGCAGTGCCTGTTTGGAATGCTTGGCAGGTACACAGGCACAAGGGGGATGATGCTATAGATAAGCACAGACAGAAATAGCTAGAAGGATGAGCTGTCTCAGAGTGGTGGTGGTGAAAGGCAGCAATCTCCCTTCTCCTGTGGTTTCACCAAAACGAGCAGCTGACCCACAGACTCACCGACCGTGCTGGCAGGAGAAGGTCGCCCCAAGCTCTGAACCTCACGCTGGAAATATCCTTCTCACGCAGGTCCCCTTCTCCGGCTCGGGTAGACGCTTTGAGGACTGCATCTTCTCAGCCTACTTCTGACTCAGAGCACAAAACCTGCTCACTGCCTGTCGTGGGTTTTGGTGCCGTTCCCAGAACCCTGCCAGGAAGCCGCTTGCTCACAGACCTCCCTGTGCCGGCAGGGAAATCCAGCAGTTACGGCTCAGAACATACTGCCGAAGCACTGACCTGAAGCATCTGGGCAGCCACCTCGCTTCTCCCCCTCGAGCAGCCTCACGCTGTGCTCCCTACTGCTCTTACCAGCCCCCAAGGAGACAAGCACAGAGCTGTCACTTACGCAACTTAGCTGTGAAAACATAAAATAGCTCAATGTGAGGGCTTTGCCCAGCTGCCACCACTTAATAACCCTTCGTTTCCTCCTCCTTCTCTGTATGGCGACAAAGTCTGATTTTCTTCTAAAATTGGAAAACAGTCTCACCTGACTGTACCTGCACTGGGAAACAAGAAGGATTAAAAATCCTGCTTTTTTAAGCTGCTTGAGCAGGAACAATTAGCCAGCACCTCCTCTACTCTGTGCAGTATCAGCCCCCAGGAACCAAGCAAGGTCTGTCGGTATGGTGGGACAACCCTGAGAAACCCCATGCCTGGGATGGAGTTGAGACAGGCAAGGACCCTCTGAGCTCAACTAGAGGTGGCAATCCTTTTTATGGTAAAGGCAAAGCAATCCTTTTTATGATTCTACACAAATCTGAGGGGAAAAAAAAAAAGGGGGGGTGTGGAGGGAAGGAAGAGATGGAGGGAAGTAAAGAAAGGGGAGAGGCATGAGCATCACTGCTGTGGTTTCGCTGGGGCGGAGCAAGGGTGGTGAGGGCATGACAAGGTGTGCCCTGGAGAGGAGACAGACCACAGGAGACCAGGACTGGTGCACAGGCAACTGAAGTCAAGCAATAAAATAGAAGCCATGAGAGGGGCAGGCAGCCAGGGGTGTGGGAACACAACAGAAGGAGGGAACAGGCATGGGAAGAACGAACTGTCATGAGAAAAGGAAGGAGAAGAATGATCTGAAACACAAATTAAAAACTCCATGCTCAGAAAAACACTGAAAAAAACCCAAGGAAAATAAAATTATAAGCCAACTCCAACTCCATTTTAAATCATTTTATTAATCTCCTGAGTCTGAAAATGTCACATTCTGATACATGTCCCAGTGCCCTCACTGTTTCCTCCCTGTAACCGCTGCAAAGCTGCTCCTGTGCTACGTTACTTAACCAGCAGAGCCACGCTCACGTGCCCAGCGTGAAGCGGGGGATATTCCCGAGAGCAAGGGGCCAAGGGGCTGCTAGCACAGTGTTGGCAGCAGGGCGGAGAGGAGCCATGCCACCGCACCGCTCCACCTCCCACACCACCCCTGCGCTGACCTGGGGAGGCACCTGTAGACTTAGGAGCAAATACCTGTATTGTAGGAGAGCTGCTGTCTCGACCACCAGCTGCCAGAACTGCTGGCTCAGGTGGCTTGAGGAAACCTCACAGGTTACATCCGTCCCAGTAAATTAAACATGCCCAGGTAGCTTCCCAGGGATGGGGCCACCTTCCAAGGCAGGACTGAAACGGGTGACTGCATACACAGCGCCTAATGGGGACACCTCCCAACCCTCCAACTCCCAAAACAGGCCCTGGAAGCCACTAAGAGAAAGCTGGCTGGTGTGGGCCAAATTTGGGCTAGGGACCACTCCAGCAGTTCCCCTCATGCAGTCAGACAGCCTCTCCCCAGGGCCTGGCAGTGCTCTTACTTAGAGACAAACATGTAGCTCACTAATGCCCTGGTTGTTCAGACAAAACCTCCTATTTTTTTAATCCCCCTTCATTTGTCTCAGCAACTCTGGAAAATGAGTAAAAATAGTATGTTTGTCATGGTAGGAAAACTCAAGAACCTGAAATAAATGGCTTTTGAGATAGAGCTGAAAAAGAAAAACTTTAGGTCCAGAAAGATAAAAAGTACTGAGTGACAGTAGAGATATAAAAGGAAACTTAAATTTGATGCAAACAGCTGAAACAGCAGTGGCTAGCTTTAAACAATTTGAGCCCAAAACCAGTCTTCAGACACATTATTTGCTGTTTTCCAGGAAATAAAAAAAAAATTACAAAAATTACTGCTCATTTTTCTGATTATGTTGTCATGTTAGACAAGAACCAATGTCACATGACAGTGCTTGGGTGGTAGTACTACAGCAATCCACCGTGGTTTAAACTAAAGCTTTTCAAACTCATTAAACAGAGGGAAAGTCTATGTGGATCATTAAAATAAAAAGTGTATTTGAAAAATTCATAGGTTTATCTCCCTCTTTTTAATATTCATATCAGCTAGAGTTACCTCCTCTAAGATCAATGGAGAAGTAACTTTGAAAAACAGGTAAATGTGTGACCAGAAGGCAGGTGGGGGTTTTGGGGGCAGTTTATTGAAAATAATTATTTTGCATAAAGTAGCTGATGATTTCATTCCTGTACTTGCGTGTTTTGCACTGCTTTCACAATAAGGTGAACAGTTATCCCATTTTCTTTGTCAAAGGGGAGAACATGGTTGAAGTATTTAGAGTTTGATGTTTACCATTTAAATGATGGGTAAGAAAACAGGAACAGTAACAGATGGGCTTCTTTTAATTGAATTTAATTTATTATGAGCTATTTATGGTTAAAAAACACCAAAAAGAAAACACAGTATGCTTCCCTGCTACATAATACTTCATCTGAAATTTAACAACTAAATTTGTTGAAATAAAGATGAGCTGGAGTCCAATTCCTAACGTATATGTTTAATACAATTTACTGTCATGTTTTTGCTTTGCAAAATTGTTCAATAAATTATTTTATTTACAAAGAATCCTTAAATATCTATTTTATCCTTTTACTAGGATTTGGTTGCTGGTTACTTTAACAGCAAAAAACCTGCCTTGGACATCTGTGATTTTCCTCACCACCATCCCAAGGGAAAAAAAGGATAAACCCTTTTTATAACTAACTGGGGATCTCCTTGTAAGCAACAATACACATATCGCTTATTTGCCCGTATAGTTTTGATGCAAGGGATGCTCTTCCACCTGAACTGTCATGAACTTCCATCTTGAACAAAAACCACTGAGTCAGCAAAAGAAAGTATGCCCAGTTTTCCTCTGCAAAATAAACTGGTGACAGATACCAGCACGCCGCAGTCAAGCCAGCAACAACAACAACAAAATATACAAACTCTGTTTTAACCAAAACAGGATATTCCCAAGAACCACTTAAGTATGAAATCAGACACAAGAACACCATGAACCCAAGTAGCTCACAAGAACACCGGCAACGGCACTAGAAATAAAAACCTAAAATGCTTTCTTCATCTAGCAAGAACTTGTGTGTGACCAATATAAAATTCTACATTTTAAAGGTGGTAGGTTTCGGTGGGGTTTTTTTAATCACAACTTCTAGAATAATATCATCGTTGATTAGCTTCAGAAATAACCATATTTTACCTAAATAGTCTTGCATATTTAACAATCTTTTGTCTAGTGTGAAAGCATACAAATACAGTTATTGTGTACAGCAGACTACACATGCAACAAGCTAAGATCACCATCAGAATCAGTTTTCCCCTGATATCAATATTTATAACTCCCAATACAGAATAACAACTGCCTGGAAGAGAAATCCCAGTTGTCCATAAGGAACTTGAGCATTCAATTGTATAACAGGGTGTTTGGATTTTTTTTTTAATCTAAGTGATTTTGGTGTTTGTAGAATCTGCTATGTTGAAGCCTTAGTGATGAAAGTCCTCCCTGAGCTGGAAAATTTTCCAGAGAAGACGACGTCAGCCACTGTGAGGTCCAGAAGAGCTCTTTGGTTGCTCCACACACATTCATTTCTGGCTTTTGAGGAAGCTGCCAACTAGGATTAGCTTATTGCCTGCCTTATCACTGCAGGTATTTCATACTTTGATCATCTTCCTATAAAGTTGAAGGTATGTTTATAGCAGTTGCCCTGTCAGGTCAGACATGAGACCCATCTTGCCTCTCGTTCCATCTCTGATAGCAATATAAACCAAATATTTCAGAGGATGATGAAAAAGTAATATAGAGGAATAAATACTCATCTCAAATGCAGCCATTAAAGACTGAATTAGCTCTTACGTGTGAGGTTTTACTTTATACCCCTTTGTCTAAAATAACTACAGCTTATAGGCATGTCCTATTTTCCTTTCAGCTTCCTGGCCAGTTTCAAGCAACTTTGATGGAAGACTTGAATTCCCACAAGTTTTACGATAGTCTGTGACCAGGGAGAAGCATGAGAGTTCTGTAAAGAAAGACTAAGAAAAACATTAAGCTAAAGCTTACTTTACAGCCTTAACTTCAACTCCAGTACTGTTTAGTATCTTCATCAATGACACAGACAGTGGGATTGAGTGCAGCCGCAGCAAGTTTACAGATGACACCAAGCTAAGTGGGGTGGTTGACACGCCTGAGGGACAGGATGCCATCCAGAGGGACCTGAACAAGCTCAAGGAGTGGGCCCATGTGAACCCATGAGGTTCAAAAAGGCCAAGTGCAGGATTCTACACCTGTGTTGGTGCAACCCTCAGTATCAGTACAGGCTGCCAGATGAAGGGACTGAGAGCAGCCCTGCCAAGAAGGACTTGGGAGTCCTAGTGGATGAAGAGCTGGACATGAGTCATCAATGTGCACTCACAGCCCAGAAGGCCAACTGTATCCTGGGCTGCATCCAAAGCAGTGTGGCCGGCAGGTCGAGGGAGGGGATTCTGCTCCTCTACTCTGCTGAGACCCCACCTGCAGTACTGAATCCAGCTCCGGAGCCCTCAGCACAGAAAAGACATGGAGACCTGTTGGAGCAAGTCCAGAAGAGGGCCACAAAAATGATGAGAGGGATTGAACACCTCTCCTATGATGAAAGGCTGAGAGAGTTGGGGTTGTTCAGCCTGGAGGAGGCTCCGGGGAGACCTTATTGAAGGTTTTAAGTACTTAAAGGGGGCTTATAAGAAAGATGGGGATAGACAGCAGGGCCTGTTGCCATAGGACAAGGGTTAATGGTTTTAAGCTAAAAGAGGGCAGATTTAGACAAGATAGAAGGAAGAAATTTTTCACAGTGAGGGTGGTGAACCACTGGCACAGGTTTCCCAGAGAGGTGGTAGATGCCCCGTCCCCGGCAACATTCAAGGTCATGTTGGACGGGGCTCTGAGCAACCTGTTCTAGCTGAAGATGTCCCTGCTCACTGTAGGGAGGCTGGTCTAGATGATCTTTAAAGGTCCCTTCCAACCCAAACTGTTATATGATTCTATGATTCTAACACCAAGAGAGAGGCTCTAATTACTGATGTCCTTCTCTCCAGCTACCTTCCACTGCCAGTTCTGTGGATGCTAAAAACCAAAATCTCCTTCAGCAAAAACAACTTGAATTCATTTATATTGCTGTTGAAGATTAAATTATTTCCAGCAGCACAGAGAGATTTTTCTCCTTAAGGATTGGTTTTCCCATTCTAATACTGGTATCTAACATACATACATGGCTACTTACCAAGTTACTTGTATTGGGGGGACTATTCTAGCACCAAGTCACTTGTATTGGGGGGACTATTCTAGTACCTGGATTCAACCTCCAGTCATGTTTGGTATCAATTAAATATTTCCAGATGCTTGAGCAGAGCCAGTCTAAAAGACTACCCATGCAATTAATAAGTGCCATACATTCTCATCAGTGCACATGAAAATGGGTCAGCAACATTTTAAAGTGTACACATGATCCTACCCTGGGGAAGAGAAGTATAAAAGATGATGTCTCAAGATGCCTTCCAGCTCTCCTCTTCTGAGACTACAACATACACCATTGAGATAAAGCCTGTGTTGATCAGTATCTGCTTCTAACATACTGCAGACCATTTCACCTTCCTCTTTGAAAGCTTCTGTTGGGTTCCTGGATTTTACTTCATCCTCATCCTTCCGTGTTTTATTTCTGCCTACCCATCCCTTAGTCTTCTTCCAATCTTCTCACCTAATTATTCTCCTTAGTCTGTTTTCTCTAACCCCAGTTTCATGATTTCCACTTAACTTTAAACCATGCTACTGTACTGATTGTTTCATTAAATTATGCGTGAAAGTGATAAGTACTAAGACACAATTAAAGCTGCCAAGCACAATTACATTGAATTAGCCATGACAGACCTGCAACATCACTAACAGATTTCATTTTATTCACTACACCTACTGTGGCTTAACATCATGCCCAAAGACACTCTGCCACCAATAGTTAACCAGTGCAAGTGGTTCAGTTCTGTGTTTTTCAGCCTCAGTGAGACAGATACTTTTAATGTTATTTCTACATAATTCCCAGCAGCCAGGGCCAGAGCCTGTGTAATGATGTGTGTCATGCAGAGCACCCTCCTGCAATCTGCAGAGCCCAGCCACGCCAGCAGCCAGTCTGCTAAATGATCAGTTAGGAGCAAGAATGAAGAGTTGAAGCTGTGTAAATAAGAAGCATTTCTGTAGCTGGGAAGAGAGGCATTAGTCACTATGCTAACAGAATATCCTGGCTACAAAAAAGACTGTAGTATACACAGATCAAGGCTCCACTTATCACTGATATCAAATAAGAGGATTACGTATTACATGTCATCAGAGATGTTTTCATATTCACTCTTCTGCATGTCCCAAGCAATTTTCTCTGGCCTTTCAAAAGAGACCACTGGAGATGAACTCTTTAGAATATAAAAGTTAATAAGCAGCAGAGATGGCTGAGTTTTGCTAGATCTGTGGGAAGCTGACTTCTCAGTAGAACAAAAATCTCTTCTGACCTCTAAAGATATTTCATAAAGCACATATTCTTATTACAGTGACAACATATAAGATTGCATAAACTCTTCCACCTTACTTTGATGAAGTTCATACACCTAATTGCTCTCACAGAAGAAAGATGGGCTGTTCCACTATTGGCTATGGGCTTGGATAAAGGAAGTGGTGTCTGGAAGAGGGCTTACAGACTAATCAGCAAGGCTCAACTTTTGCACTCGGAATGGAGACAGACCACCTTCTCTAGTGAAGAGCAGATATTTACAGTTTTAGGCAATTCAAGGCAAAGAAGCAGCTCTGTCTTGCTCTGTCCTTTCATATGGGTGTAGCCACTCTATTGCAATAGAAGTGACATGTCAGCTCGGATAGATGACCAGCACACTTCAAGAGGTGCTCAGAAATGGATCCTCCCTGTAATGTTCTCAAATCATGTGTAAACGACCACACATTCTGCAAAGGGCAGCTCCAACTCCAACTGACCTTTATACCTAATGGACCAGATTCCAGGAGTATCAATTGCATTATGTAATGCAGTATTTTCTTCAGGACATTGTCCTACCGGTGATTTACAGATGCATTTTTTCCAGAATTAATGCCATTAATTCTCCCCTTGGATCAATGGCAATGGCAGTTTTTGCAATTCCAGCAGCTAAAAAAACTCTATTCCAAGAACATGGCATAAGCCAACTTAATTGTTACAGTAGCAGCACCCTTTCTTTCAGTGCAATTTGCTATAAGCTAGCAACTTAAGACAAAATCCAAATTCCTTCAACAACGTTAACAAAAAGGAAATAAAATTTGGTGTATTAGGAAATACAACCTTGAGGTTTTTATAGTCCTCAGGGCACAGATTGTGTTCTCAACACAAACCAATGAAGGCCAAATAGTCTCAACCCACTGAAATGAAATTTTAATGGAATGTGTAAATATATGAAAACTGGATTCCCAATCAGTTCACACTGCCTTTTGAAATGAAGTTTCTTCTTCAAGAAGAAAAAGCAAAAGAAAAGCAAAGAAAAAAGTTTAAAAAGAAAAGTCTCTGAAGCAGTGACTGTAAGACCTGAGAAGCATTTCTGTTGTTGCTAATGAAGACAGGATGATCTATGGAGATATGATATCCAGGAGGACATCTTTCAGAGGACTTAAAGGAAACAGCTAGTTGTTGCTGGATGTACAAACAACTCTAAACATGCAAGATAAATAGCGAGAGCCAGAACCAAAAGTGCAGTCAGATTCTTCCAAATGGTTAGTGAAGCCAATGAGCCTCTTGACAAGACCCATTTCTCAGAGATGAATGCCATTATGCATTATTTTGCATTTAAAACCCCTCTTCACCCAGCACACATTAAAACATACCATTTCAATGTGTCTAATAAAAAAGCCTGCCCATGTAAATCAGATGTTCGTAACTGAACACCATATAACTCAGGTGTAACGTTGTGGTAGAGCTGCTGGAGCTGCCTCAGTGCAAAGTGAGAGAAGACAGTCAAGCCCCAAGTAGCTTTCGTGCTTATTCATGACCAATATTCTTGTGACATACTTAATCATGAGAGCCCAAAATGCTGAAGTCAGTCCATAGAGTTCATTTAATAAATTGTTCATCTTAGATAAGAGATTAGTAATTACCAGGAAATGCTTGTGTCAAAGGACAGAAAACTGAATTTTCTAACTTCCTTGCTAGTGATTTACTGCAGAATTAGAAAAAAAAAAAAAAACATTAGAACAGACCTATCGCTATTGATCAAGCACAGAACTTACTACGCAGTGGAACTATTTTTACCAGCATCCCCAACCCAGCTTCACCGGTCGACAAGCTCTGGAGATACAAGCAGTGAAGTGTAACACAAACATAAAAGATGCCGTGGGAGGCACAGACAAGCGGTTGATGAGCGAGGGAGGCCTCAAACTGGCCACGGATCAGGTGAAGATGTGAAGGGCTTTCAGGGCTGAGGATAAGCACTTTCTACTGTGTTGGCCATGGCGGAGAGGCAGCAGGGAAGACCAGCCAGGAGAGTTGTGTACACAGCTGTGTCGGGGAAGCAGTCGCATCAAAAGTAGGGCACTGAATATCTAAGGGATGTTATAAGAGTGACAGGATTCGAAGTAGGATAACGTGCAGGTAACGCTCGGCCATGGCAGTGGGCAGCAAGCAGTCAACTGTGCCCTCTGCACAGAAAAATGTGCCCAGAAAAGGAGTAGAATATCTATTTTAGCTACATGCCTTGAATACTGATGAGCCATTCACAGAATGGAACCAGAGGTGGGCTAAGGTGCAGAATGGCACGGCAGGAGGTCAGGCAGGTCAGGATTACAAAGGTAGTCTTGGAAAGAGCTGATCTAGCACTGCTAACTGCAACCGGGAAAGGTGGTCAAACTACGTCAGTCCCGGTCAGGAACTAAAAATAAAACCCCCACCCAGCGATGGAGAGGAGAGGATGGTTTTAGAAGCTATAGCTGGGCAAAACCTTCAGCATGTTTCCAAATAAAATGTTTTTCATGTGCAGTGTCAGCAACAGGAACTTAAATCAGAGAACATTTAATTTTTTCAAGCAAAAGAGGTGAAAAAGTTGAGGAAGAAAATGTGGCAGGTATGGCAAAGTTTGAGACCCCCATCAACAGTGGTAAAAAAAACCCAGCAGAGTCATTTTTCTGAAAGCTGTTTCCTTCTTCCTCTCTTCTTTCTTTACCAAAAGGTAAGCTTTCCCTCTATATCCAGACTTGCATGGCTACGATACCACCTAACACAGTTTCAGGTCAGTAGAGCAACACTGATATTTTCTCCTAACTGAACAAAAACATTCTTTTCAAGGCATCTCACTATTAATCTATACATGATCCATTACAGTTTGTGTCCTGTTCTCTTCTAATTAGGCTATTAGCCTTTTGGCAACATGACATTTCCTAACCCTCACCATAGTCTTCCCTTCTGCCCAGGTGAAGGAAGGGGGGGAATCAAAAACCCAACAGATCTAGAAGATTTTTACTGATAGTAAAAAAAAAAAAAGAGGAGAAGGTTAAGGGAGTCAGGCCAGGAATTTACAGAAAAGGGCAAGGGAATGGGCAAATTAATCGAGGGAGACCAGGAGAGCAGCTTATGAAAGAAAAACCTGGTTGTTGACTTTCAGGGTACAGAAGATGGTGAAAGTCAAGACCTATTTTTACTCATTATCACAGTAAGTTTGTTGTCAAATTTATATGATTTATACATTTTATTACGGTATTTTTTACATTAAAAATGATTTACATTTATATGATACAGGGAAAAAAATATTTTGTGCAAAGAAATTCTTCACATTTGGGGTCAAGTTTGGTATGGGAAGAGAGCTCAAGCTCCTTGATCTACTCCCCCAAACTTTCTTCTACCTCTGTCATCACTTGCAGTAAGAACAAGGCAATCCCTTTCATATCCTTCAAAGTTTCATCTTCACTGAAGATTATCAGTAGTCCCCCGAGTTCTAATTTGTATCCTATTACAGTACTACATGGGAATTGCCCAGGAATTTTTAACAAAGTAATCTTTGAAATTTAGTACAAGTGGAACACGTATTCACAGTAAAAATAGAATAATGTAGGTTTCTTTAAAAACTGTGTCAGATTCACAATTTCATGTATTTCTAATCTAGCAGTAGCAGAGACCCCTAAGTATATGAAGTATTTATATTACCCTTATGAGTGAAAATTGAGAAAAATATATATTCTAAAGCAAGCTATACACCTATACTCAGGCTCCCTCCATTCAGAAAATTCCTAAGTGGCAAATATCTAACAAATATATTCTTCAGAAAGATTGTGGATTTTCTTCACTTTTAAAGAAAGACTCTTGGTATACTCTTGATCTTTTCTCATACTGAGAAGTGGAACAACTGTTCACTTTTCTTCTACTTTCTACGGAACCAGCATGCAAAGCATACTTTTGACTCCATAGAAACAGCATTTTAAGTGTAAGTCAAATTAATAAAGCCCCGAAATTTACAGAAACCCATTCTTAAGCAGTCTCAGGGGCAGACAGAAAAAAGAATGCTCTTGCAAATCAGAAAATGGAGGACAGGCTCTGAGCTTCCTACAGTTATTTTTTGAATGGTGTATTATGTCGGTGAAGACCTCCTCTTCCTTTCTTAAGATGTAAATTCATTTAAGCAAGAAGCAGTCTGAGTCTTTCCTTCAGAGACATCTTTATATGTGATACCTACTCATATCCGGAGTAATGTTTGGGTGGACAAAAGGCTTACAGTAATGTTAAATCTGGCAAGTTTTTCTTTCTTGAAAGTCAAAGTTAATGTGAAGGGTTGTATCCCAGCATTCAGTGATGTAATATGAATAAAAAATTGCAGGGAAAAGAAATTAAAACCCTTAAGAGAGGAAGAGTAGGATCATTGATGAGTTTTTTTTCTGGGAAACATTTTAGCTACTGTAGTGATGGATCGTAACAGAGGAACACAGACAAATCCACAACTGCAGCTCAAACCAAACAGATGAGATCTGACAGGAATTATCTGAATGCTAGGGAAAAAAAAAAAAAAAATGCGAGGCTACAATCCTATTTACTTCCAGCAGGAAAAATAACTGAGCCTACATTTATTTACTTGTAAAAATCATTACAACAAATATGAGTAGAACAAATTTAACATTGAAAATCCCTGCAATTCAAAAGTTATGAGCCATTCCTTAAAAAAATCATCATTAAAAATAAATTACAATACAATTATTTGTCAATTGTTAGTTCAGCCTTTGAGTTGCATTACTTTTTCCAGCTTTTTTTCCCTCAGACTGTAGGGATTAGAAAAAGTTTATACACATATGTATAAATAATATGCATGCAAAACATCCATTAAAGAAAAAAATCATGAAATATCAGGAGACGTGCAAGAAAAGTTAGTAGAACGGTGATGAATATCATTAAAATCTACTAGAAAAACGGAAAGTGAGGAAGACTCTCTCCGACTTGGTCCTTATAGCATGCACGAGCCACAGCAAGCCCTCCATGAACGCGAACCAGATGGAAATGAGCTATTTTGGGAAGAACCAAATGGCCAGGCCTGGGGACGCGGGGTCCCAACCCCAGCAGAGCAACGCACCTCCACGCTGCCCCGTCCCCACCTTTCTCATCCAATAAAGCAACCCCCACGCAACGCCAGCACCGGGCCCCAGCGAATCCCAAAGTCCCTGAACTGTGTGGAAATACATATATCATCAAGATCAATAGTGCTGCCTTTTATATACCAGAACACTCCAGCTCCACGGTTACTTCTTCAGCATTTGTGAAGGATTAGCAGGAAACAAAGGGATCGGGTCCAGCTCGCTGTGTTAAGACACTAGAAAAATGAAACAGGCAGGTCCTAGACTCCAAATTACTTCAGAGGTTAAGATGGGAACTGAACAAGTTACCTGCCATAACATCTTCTGAGCAGCATTAATATTTACTCTAAAGCATTTAGAATAAAACTACCTTGTTTCTTAACAGTCTTAATGCCAAACACAAACGCAGCCAGCAACGGAGTTAACACTATCGCTGGTAGCAGGCACCTAGCAGAGGGCTGAAAGGTCTTCTGACTTTCTGGAGTGTCCTTGTCAATTTACTCATCAGTTGAAGTTTTTTCATTAACATTAAATTGGGATTTGTACTTGCCTAAATATCTAAGCTTCAAAGGGGCAGGATACGGCTTTGGTAAAGACTGCCTACTCCAGCCTACCTCTTGGCTCTCTGGCTGCCGCAGCCCCTTCACAAAGTGGTAGTTACTGGCTCTCCCTCTGAAGGGAAGCTTTAGGATTTGAGAAGAGGAGGGCTACTTCCAGCTGGAAAATAGGACAACCATTTGCAGCCAGCCTCTACCTTGCATTGGGGCTGTAAGTGGAATAATTCACAAGTCAGTTCCCACGGAGAAATCGTTTTCACTCCTAAAAAAAAATCTTCTCCTCGATCCACTTAAGCTTATTAAAAGTGTAATTCCCACTCCAGTCTTCCAGAGATGCACACACTAGCACTACTAGACAAAGAAAGGACTGTCATTTAATTAAGGTAAGTTGTCTTTAAACAGTCTGGCAATACCCCAGTATGGTCTGAGGGACCATTTACACCAGGGACCACTCTCAGTAGCAGCATGGACAAGACCAAATCAGGTCTGGCTCCCGCACACCCACCGAGGCAGCTGTCCCATCACTAGCCCAGCGAGTTTTAGCACTCCTAAGCTTCTTGTTGACTCCGGGTGCCCGCAACACATACCCTCAGTTTCACACTACTCTGGCGCTCACCCTATTTCACAAGCTTTGAATGGGGGGAAAAAAAAAATGCACATGGATTAATAATTATGGTTTACAGGGCACTGTATGGGGCCCAGAAGAGACCCCAACACGAGTGCTGGGTAGTGCAGACCAACTCTCAGCACAGGGCAGGGTGCACCAAGCAGTGCAAGTCACTCCCTGCCACACACCCAGCTCTCGTTCAGCGGTGTAGACAGTCTAAGGAGATCCGATGAGCCTCCCCACATTTGCAGGTGGCAACACAATTCTGAGACTTCACAAGATTTTGGTTCACTTCAAAACCCGTTGGAGCCTATAGATGTGATGGTGAAAGAACAAAGCTAGGATGCTATTTAAGGTGAAACTGAGAAACAGCCCCATTGCAGCTTATAGTGGCCGAGAACAGAATATAGGCAAGTCATGGAGGCATCAGTGTGAATGCCACCAATTTCTCCTTGCCATGTTTGATTCACAAGGTCATTAAAACCAGAAAGGCAGTTTTGCCCTTAGCAAGAATTCAGAAATTCTTCTCAAAAACTAAACTTGATAGGGTTCTCAAATACATTTCTCTTAGGGCTTAACATCTAATCATAAGCAACTCAGGTGGCCACCTTCCAGATAGAGTCAACAATCAACCGGACATCTGCTGGAAGTATAAC
>NW_010514042.1:0-16430 GCF_000687285.1 Phaethon lepturus
CTTCAAAGGTTGTTTTCTTAAATTACTCTTATTCCTGTCATCTGCAAAACAGAATTGTCCTTTTAAGGATATGAATCCCATATTTCCTGTCACTCCTGTATAAATTTGCAAAGATAGTGTTTATTTCAGAACAAATTTACTGGTAGGTATCCAACTGTAGCATACCATCTAGAATTAATACTCTTTTTGCATATGATCGGTTGAATAATGTGGTGTTTTGTCTTTAGCCCTGTTGAGGAGGACAGAGATACAAAGACAATCCCAAAAGATGAGAAAGGTATGTTTTATGGTGTGATTTTTGTTTGTTTTTTGTAGAAAGTGTGCAAATGGCTTGGGAAGAAATGTTACGGGGTCAATTCTAACCGTTACTTGTGAGTCAATGGTAGTAAGTAAACGGTCAAAGGAGCAAATAGAGTAATAGTTGTACTCGCTTTTTGACCTAACCTTTCTTGTGTCTTGTTAATTCCCTAAGCATGCGTGTATCTTCACTGTAATAGTAATATTCAAGTCCCACTAGCTTCGTGACTGCTGATAGGTACTGGCAAGACCAGAATTTGTCTGAAAAATTTCCCCAAATACCTAGATCAATAGGTTTATTCTTTGTGTGTCAATTCTGGTGAGAACTGTTACTTCTGTGAACCCTCAATGCAGTTGTAACATAAGCCTTCAAAGCGTGAATTGTAGATACCCATTCACGTAACTTCTGTAACCTTACTAACTGACAGTTTTTAAGAAAGTCTTGTGAATTAACATTTAATACTTTGTAATTACCATAAAAGGGATTGACATGTAGGAAGACAGTTTGTAGATGAAAACTTATTAAGACTATTCAAATGCTCCTAAAGGTGGAGTTCAGAAGTTTATTTTTGCAGGCTGAAATTCTGTTGATTTTGAGATTAATTGGAAGAGGTAGAAGTAAAATTGCTTTTGAAGAGGTTTATGAAGGAAAAAAAAAAGTGAGCTTTGTAGGGCAATTGCTTTTTCACTGTTGCATTCTTGTGCTACATGGCCTTTCATGTTTGGCTTTTTTTGTACCTTAGGCCGTGTGGGTAGTGGTTCTGGCAGGAATTTGTGGGTTAGTGGACTTTCATCCTCTACTAGAGCTACAGACTTGAAGAATCTTTTCAGCAAGTATGGAAAGGTATGTAGCAGATACGTAAATTAACAAACCATTTTGTCAATTTAAAAGGATGACCTTAAATTTAGCTCTTATTTTTCTTAATGAATAGCTGGGTAGGCTAAGCACTTAACTTTCTTGTGTTCTTTTGAAACTCTGTATCTGAAAATAGGATACTTCATAAAGAAAATTGCCCCCCCATTTCAGACAGAAGTCCACATTTATACAGGTAATTCAGAGAATCACCTGTAAAAATGAGGCAATTCTTGACAGGAGAGACTGGTGGGTCATGATCTAGTGTGCCATACTCTAATTATACCTCTTGGGTGTCCAAGGATAGTTAATGATGCTTCAGACAGTTCTGTTTCAAGGGGTATTCCTTTGAGAAATCTGGTCTTTGAGGGCAGGCTTCCATTTGTTCTTCAGTGCCAGGCAGGATATGAGAGCAGAAGTTGTGGAAGGGAACTCTTCCCATGATCATCTCCCCTTCCTCTTAATACATTTCTGAATGTAATATTAAATGTTTGTGTTACTAAGTGTGTGCCTCTGCACTGTTGGAGGTTGTTATCTGTGGGTAGAAACTAGCAGAGGTGTCCTGTATGAAAAGACAAAGTGGTGGTAGGTTTTTTTATTTTAATTTTTATTATTACACCCCCACTCTCCTCCGTATATATATGTCTTCCTTGAGTTATTGACCTGCACAGCAACTTGAAGGTGAATTTTCTGAGCTGGTTATTATGGCGGTCTCTTTATCAGCAGAGCTGTGTCAGCAGTCTGTTCCACAATCAGATTTATCTGTTTCATAGAATTTTGTTTGTGTTATACTTTTTTCAGAACACATGGGGAATAATACTGAATTTGAACCTTTTCAGCTGTGTTTGTGTTGCCATTGACTTGGGTGTAAACGCTGTTCACATATTCTGTGAAGTAGTCTTTAGTGAGACACTTCTAGAATATGGTTGGCCCAAGAGTATAGAGGTCAAGTTAAAACGATAACCTTTCCTTTGCTGCCTGTCAAACAAGCCTAGCAACGTTGTCTTCTGAGAATGCTAATGGAATGCTGTGCACCGAACATATTTTCTCCCTGTTAAAAGTGGATAGCCGCTATACTATGCAGAACCAGTAGATAAAGCTGCTGAAATGGTGATTAAGTTAGAATTTATTTGGCAACAGATCTGCAAACACAGAAATTTTTTTTTTTTTTAATCCACCTCCCCGCCCCCCCCAGGTGGTTGGTGCAAAAGTAGTGACAAACGCTCGCAGTCCTGGTGCTCGCTGTTACGGCTTTGTTACAATGTCAACATCTGAAGAAGCCACTAAGTGTATTAATCATCTCCACAGAACAGAGCTGCATGGAAAAATGATTTCTGTGGAAAAGGTAAGGGGTAGCTATTCCATGACAGTGTAATGAAAATAAAAGTGTGCAAGTTTAATGTCTGTCTATTATATAGTCACACATATAACTATAATAATATCTGTTACTATAAAAATATTTCTGGCCAAAATTCCAGGCAAAAAATGAACCAGCTGGGAAGAAGCCTTCGGACAAAAAGGAAGGTGAAACAAGGAAGGAAAAAGACAGGCACCATTCTGCAGAGTCCAAATCTGAGAAGTAAAGTGTTTTTTGGTATTTTTCTGTGTTTAAAGGCCACTCATTTGAAATGCAGCCACATGAGCAAAGTGAACAGAAACTGTAATAAATCTTGATTTGCTGCTTCATACTGCATCTGAAATAGGAGTCATACTGTGAAATTGAAATTGGTGTTCTACAGAAGTAGGTGCATTTTAATTAGCCCTCTGTTCAGAAATATGGAGCTCTTCAGGGTTTAGTATCAAAACTTGTCAGTTATACCTAGATAAACCATTATTATTATCAGAACTGTTTTCCTCTGATCTGACTCTGGTTTGGTCTGTTCTTTTAACTGACAAATATTTGCAGGACTTAGTCTGTCTTTTTGATAGACTGTCTGCATGGTTAGCGAATGATACTTCAGTATTTGTTTCTCAAGTGGTCTGTTGCTTCTGAAAGAGGCATTTTGCTTTACTACTTTTTGCTCTCATAAAATTTTAAAAGATTTGGCAAAGGAGATGCTTTGGCAGGCTGGCCTGCTTGCATCGGGTGTTTAAGGCATTTGTTTACAAAAGCTCTTCTGGTGGAGCTTGACCTCTACCTGGGTGGGCCCTCTTTCCCCCTATGCTAAGGGGAACTTTACTTGTAGGCAAAACAGAAGACTTTGACTTCTAGTGCTCAAAGTCTGCAAATGTTCAAGAAGGATAATCTGCTCTTTCTCACTTTTGGTCAGCTTTAGCTTAGTATTGGTTGCTGCCCTTAATTGTGTGTATGAGTATGCATTGGCTTCCGCACAGCAGCATGGGAGGTATTGGGAGTGGGTATTTGAGAGTATTTTCTGGAGGTTTTTTGTGTTGAGTTTTTTGGGTGTGGGTTCGTTTGTTTTTTTTTTTTCCCCTCCCTGACATGGTGGCTTGATCAGAGTGGTTATATAGCACTTTTTGTTAGGTTCTCTATTAAATCAAAGTTTACCTATAGGTGTGTTGGTATTAAGAAGGAGGAGAAGACCGACAAAAAAGATGATGCTAAGAAATCAGAAAAAGATGGAAAAGATGAAAAAGAAGGAAAAGAGAAAGAGGAACAAAAGGCTGGATCCTCTGAGAGATCAAGGGCAAGCAAATCAGGTAATTCTAGCTGCCTTTCAGAAACGTTTTCAAGGATACCTGTTTTAAAAACAAATTTTAAAAAATTTAAAATTGCTTAAAAAATAAGCAACTGCGACAAAGCTTCTACGTAGCATCCAAAAAAAATTTCCTTTATCAGCTAAGTAGGGAGTGGAAGAACAAACATAAACATTCAGAATCGTGGCTGATTAGGAGACTTCAGATTCTGCAAACTTCAGTGTTCTTACTAGATGTGATTCATAATTCAGTAAAAAGACCATGAAGCATACGTAGTAGCGCTGAGGTTTTCCTGGTGAACAAAAACGACCACCAGAAAATACCTTGAAAACTTTTTTTCCCTGACTTAGAACGCTAGTAACTTAGCGGCAGTTTTCATAATTCCTGGGCTGTAAATACTCAGTGGTAAACTGTGAATTTTATGGAACTATCACTGGGTTTAGGCCTGACATAGTGTGCAGTGCTGTACACTTTTTTTGGGGTGGTTTGTTTCTTTTTTTGTTTAAAACTGTGGCAAAGGGATGTATTGTGCAGACAGAAGAATTAAATTAAATTTGCTTTCCTCTAACTGTCATCTCTGCCAGAAAACAGTACTGTAATTTTGTGATAGCTTTACTTGCCCCCATCCCCAACCTGGCCAAATCTTGGTAAGCTATTTAAATCATAAATACATTATTTCATAAGTTATTTAAAACGTCAATAAAAGACCTTTTTACTGCTTAGTATCTCAACGGTTTTACATCTTGGAAGAGTATTTTAATGTTTTGCGTATTATTTATTCCCAGATGTATTTTGTTTTCTAGCGAGTCGAGGAACCGAAAGGACAGTGGTAATGGATAAATCTAAAGGAGAACCGGTTATTAGTGTGAAAACCTCTACATCAAAGGAGAGGGTAAGTACAACTTTCAGAGAAGCCTTTGTGTAAAAATAGGTGTCAAATATCTTTATATGCATATAGTTGAAGGGGTTTTTTGCCTTGCGTATTGGGAAGAGTTACCCTTTTATCACTTTTGAGAAAGCATTAGGGTGTTAATGATGCTGCAAAGGTAAATGTTTCACCTTCTTTATATTTTTTGTTGTTGCTGTCCTAGTTGAAGAAGTAGAGTTGCAATATGAAAACAGTGTTAAGGTGATGTGTTTCCCTGAGCGTGGAGTGTGGTGACTGGTGTTTGCCACTGGTGCAAGTCAGATCATGTGCCCCTAGTATTTAAACTCTTTAGAAATTGTATCCAAAATCAGGTACTTTTTCTCTGACCTACTTTTCCATGGAATTCCAACATTATTTACCTCTGGGAAGGTCGTGGTTTAGCCCCAGCCAGCAACTAAGCACCACGCAGCTGCTCACTCACTCCCCCTCCCGCAGTGGGACGGAGGAGAGAATTGGGGAAAAAAAAAACCTCATGGGTTGAGATAAACACGGTTTAATAGGACAGAAAGAAAGAAGGAAACAACAATGATAATACCAACAAAGGAATGTACAGGAATAAGTGATGCCCAATACAGTGATTGCTCACCACCCAGTGATCGACAGCCCGTCCCCAAGCAGCGATTTCCGCCCCCTGGCCAACTCCAGTTTATGTACTGGGCATGACGTCGGATGGTAGGGAATATCTCTTTGGCCAGACTGGGTCAGCTGTCCCGGCTGTGTCCCCTCCCAGCTCCCCGTGCACCCCCAGCCTGCTCGCTGGCCAGCCAGCACAAGAAGCTGGGCTGTCCTTGACTGCTCAGCAACAACCCAAAACATCAGCACATTATCAACAGTTTCTCATCCCAAATCCAAAACACAGTCTCATGCTAGCTTCTGTGAAGAAAACCAGCTCTATCCTGGCTGAAACCAGGACAGTCTGTTTTGTTCAGGTTGGCATAAGGTAGGCCTTTTGCCTAGGAATTGTAGCTAAAAATGCACTGTGTTCAGCTAATGTATTGTTTTGGTTTAACTCAGAGTACAAAAAGCCAGGATCGCAAATCTGAGAGCAAAGAAAAGCAAGACATTTTATCGTTTGATAAAATCAAAGAACAGCGAGAACGTGAACGTCAGAGACAGAGGGAGCGAGAAATCAGGGAAACAGAAAGACGCCGGTGAGTTCTCCCAGTTTCACTCCAAACTTTGAATGGCATTTGTTTTTACTTCCCTTATCTCTGTTTTGAACAGGCTGCAAAGTAGCCTCATGCTGGCCCTCCAGTGCTCCTATCTTGGATCAATATGATACTAATCTATTGATAGAACAGACATAATGCCAAAGTATGAAGGTTTTTACTACAGAAATCTATCTTCTCTAAGCCTATGCTTTTCAGGAGGCTTTTGTTGAATAATAAGTTTTGTAGGTGCTTTCAGGTCTCGTGTTTCATTGAATTCCCATACTTGATTTTTCCCTGGAAGTTCATAAACATTTTCGGTTTGTCAGACTGCTGTCTTTAGGACATGCTGTGCTCTATGAAAGTTTTTTCAGAGCTGACTTACAGTAGATACCATGTTAATTAAGCAGAATGCTTACCCTTGCTTCTGTCATCTGTGTGGACTTTTTTAAACTAGGCAGCTGGGATTTAGTTGAGAAGAGATGATACACATTTAAGTAGGTAGTGGGAAGAACATACAATCTTTAAAAATAAAAAAAAAAAGAAGAAAATGCCTCTCAAAACAAAGAAGGAATAAAGCTTAGATTTAAGATTCTCAATTGAAAACAAAATACCTCTTTTCTCAATTAGAGAGAGAGAGAGGCGAGAACGAGAACAACGCCTTCAAGCTATTCATGAGCGGGATGAAAGACAGAGGCTCCAGAGAGAGCGAGAACGACTTGAATTTCAAAGACAGCGTCTTGACAGAGAGCGCTTGGAGAGGGAGAGATTGGAGAGGGAAAGAATGCACATAGAACAGGAAAGGAGACGAGAACAGGAACGAATCCAGCGAGAGAGGGAAGAGCTGCGACGTCAGCAGAACGGCGATCTGCCATGAGAAGGCCTTATGATCCTGATGGCAGGTAACAATAACCGTAATGAGATTTTCCAAATTCTTTGGCCGTATCTAGTTACAGATCGAGCATTCTATGTAAATTGTGAGCACTCTTGCTAAAGCAGTCATGGGAGGGAGCTCACAGCTGAAAGACTAGCTATATGTTGCTTTTAACACCTCAATAGCGATTTTGAGGAAGAGCACATGTCATACTTGTATACCTGTAGGCACAATTTTATTACAGCAGGTTTAAAATTCTTATTTCCCAAAGAGGAGTGACCGAGAATAGAAGCGCTGCGTGTTGACTCTAAAGCAGGATTGCTTGCAGGAACAGATACTCAATTCTCATATCGGCTTATGCTGAGATGAAACTTTTTGTACATTCTTGATACACCTAGCTTACTCTGAAACTGATGTGCGATGCCTCCTTAACACACGAGGGTTTTTAATTCTAAATTAAAAATAATTGTTTGGATAATTGGATTGAATGAGGTTTGATATTAAGAGAGCAGGAAAGGAAGATTGTTTTGAGATTACTACTAATCATGACCTTTTTTGCAGGCGAGATGACCCATACTGGCCAGAGGCGAAGCGGATGGCCATGGATGATAGGTATCATTCTGAATTTAGTCGTCAAGACCGCTTCCACGACTTTGACCACAGGGATCGTGGCCGATACCAAGATCATTGTTTGGACAGGTCAGCAAGGCGATGTCTTTTCCTGTAACTTTATGGAAATTAGGTGTCTTTTTATGGCTTACTAATGGCTTTAAGGGTGCCGAAAGAGAAGAGCGAAGAAGATGACCCTTGTGCAGTTCTCATGTTTAACTTTATACATGCTTGCAATCCTGTGTTTCCATCATTTCTGGACATGTCGGAAAGAGGCTGCTTTAAGATTATAAGCCAAGTCCTAATGCAGTCTACCGTGATGCCAAGGGAGATTCTACAGCTTCTGTTGAGATCTGTGGAAATCTAGTTTACGAATCCCTGTTCATTAGCCTAAGATTTAGCCATTTCCTTTTGCTTTAAAACTTTCATCTTTTGCAGACTAGCTAACGCAGGTTTTTAGTTCCACAGAATGCAAAAATACTTCCCATGTAGTGGTATTGAGACTTCTTGTTTTGCTGTCAAAGGATCCTTGGCAAAAACCATACCGCTTTGCTTTTGCTTTGTAACTCATTTCTGATACTGGTAGGTTCACTTAGTATTCTCCCTTGGCACCATTGAGTACCTGACAATGCCTCAGTGATGCCTTGATTACCCATACTACAGTAGTAGATGTTACTTTGGTCTCTTTCTGTGCTATGAAACAAGAACTCATTTGAGTATCTTACCATTAAACAAACGTTGTTGTTCTCAGACTCACAGCCTCATAAAGATAAATCTTAATGCGCTATTTCATATGGACATGGGAATTATGATTACTATGTCAATTCAACTGAAGTTTCTCTTTTTTTTTTTTTCCAGAAGAGATGGTTCAAGAGGAATACCAGATCGAGATGGGCAGGTGGGTTATACCCAAATAAGCAGTTCAGTTAAAAAGCCAAACAAACCAACCCCAAAGAGGAAAGAACATAGTGTGCACGCTACCTAGTTCTGAAATGCAACGATCACTGGGTTTAAACTGAGCAGATAATCAAGTAGCAACTGATTTCGTGCACTAACATGCAGAACCTAAGTTATTGAGTTACCTGCTCACTGGGCCAGTAGCCACAGATCGGGGTGGGGGGATACCTCTGAGCCTTTAATTTAATTTCTGAAGAGAGACAGGAAGTAGGCAGATACTCTATGTAAAAATTAAAAATCTGGAGCCAGAATGTAAGCCTTAAAAACACCCTACCAAACAAAAGCACCCTACTAAATAAAAAGCCTCGAACCAACAAGCAGAGCAGAATCTGTGCTGTGGAACAAAACAAATGCCTAGAGTGAACTGCGCACAGTAGCAAACATGGAACCAGTAAAAAAACAAGCTGACAGCTAAACTACTGAGGAGCTGAAGTTTTGCAATCCTAAAAGAAGACCTGTATTCTTAGCGTAACTCTGTACCGTTTGCCTTCCAGCATTATCCAGATGAACGCCACGGAGGGCCTGATCGTCACTCCCGGGATAGTTGGGGTGGCTATGGGTCTGACAGAAGAATGAGTGATGGGAGAGGGATGCCTCCACAAACCCGGTTAGTGCATATAAAATAAGGGAAGTGATTTGTTGGTTCTTAAAATGTTAATGCTTGGTGAATCATCAAAGGGTGACAGCGGAAGCATTTTGACAAGTGTGAATCCTCTCTCCAGATAGTTTCTTTGAGCATCTGGAAGAAGCAAGGAATTCACACATGTAGTTCCCCCACGCATCAAGAGAACGGAGCGTTGGTAGTGAGTAAAGAAGTGCTGCTCAGTTAGCTCCACTCGTAACTGTGGTTCTCTTGTAATAACTTTCCTTTCTACAGATGCGATTCATTCCTGGACCGGATGTTCCAGTAATGCCTACAAAAGTCTCGTAGGTGGCTAGTGGTCAAGTTTTAAGGAAATAGTGTCAGAATCTCTGTAACGATGCGGGTGGGGAACCGAGACTCATCTAGAATCCTATCTGTTTCTCTTTAAACCAGCTAGTCAAGCTAGGCATATTCCAGATGCATAATGTTCGGTTCTACACAAAAAAGAAACCAGGCAGAGGAATGGCGGTCAATGACTTGTTCATGTTTAAGTATATTAGCACATTGCGATACTAATTATGTCTCTGTAGATGAGAAAAAGATGAGCTTTGTTGTACAAAGGATGCTGTTCAACAAGTTTCTCGTCATTTCTTTTTGACCGGTTTTTATTGCAGTGATTGGGTGGCTATAGATACAGCTTGATTAACAATTTAATACACTTTTGTACGGGGTACAGTGTTTGGCTTTACCCTATGGTGCTAAATGGATAAGGGACACACCTAGAAGATGTTCTTTTATTTTTTTAAGAGATGGACGTGACTGGGGAGATCATGGTCGAAAGTTAGAGGGGCATCAAGATCGTTCATGGCAGGGAAATATGGATGGAGGAATGATGGGACGGGATCATGAGAGATGGCAAGGTACACTTGCTGCTTACCAGTGTGATCGTGGTTTTTTCTATGAATTACTGCTGCTGAACAACTAGCAGTAGTTAAAATTCCTATGGAGCTTTAACAGCATTACTGAGAAAGCAAATAAAATTCTGGGAGCAAGGTGGCTTTTTTTATTAGGAAAACACAAAAGTATGTCACTCTTTTCTTTTATTTTTTCCTTTTTTTTTTCCTTTTTTTTCAAATTAGGTGGTGATAGAAGCATGCCTGGTCAGTCAGGACCAGGCCATGTGATGAATCGAGGAGGGATGTCAGGGTAAGAAGCTTTGTCAGAGTGCTTATAATGCTTTTGTAACAGTTGACTGATGTGAATGAAAGAAGAAATTCCTGTGGTAATTGTTAAAAATAATACTTTCAGCTAACTATGGATTGGCAAGCAGAAAAAAAATAAGCAAACACCTTCTCAGAGTCACAGTAATATTAACTTTTCTGGGCAATTTTCAATTTGTCTGGTCTTGTTTTTAGGCGTGGAGGCTTCACACAAGTTGGAAACCAGAGCCAGATGATGCAGAGTAGCGGAATACACGGAATGTTTGTGGGCCAGGAGCGGACAAACAGACCGACTGAACCTCATTTTACCCGCCGCTACTGAAAGCACTATATATATACATATATATATTTTTTTTTTAATGCCAGATAATAAAATGGTGGTGAATTTTATTAACTAGGGTCACCTTGAATTTGTGATTACAAACTCCTGAGACAACGTAGCCAAATACTATATCAACTTGTTGGTTTGTTTTTTTTTTTTTTTTTTTTGTGGGTAATAAACGTGTTCTTGGTCAAACATCACTTAAAGTTTCTGTTAGTGAAACATTCCATTTTTCAAAAACAATAAAATAATTTTATGGCTACTGATTTAAAATGTTTGTAGAGTCTTTAGCAATATGCCTCTCCCAAGGGGCTCAAAAGGCAGTAATGAGACAATCCCCTTTCAAAACTGTGCCATTATAAGGGATGCAGTGAATCTGATGCTGTGGATGTGCAGGTCCTTGCCTGCATTTGAAGGAAGAGGGATCAATGTGTTTTCTCATTTTTCTCCCACCTGTTATTACACCATGTATGAGTAGAAGGCACTGCCGTCCGAAGCCAGAAATGCTGGAGCCCCAAGCTGCTGGTACAATGCCTTACACAATAGTTTAGTTCCCAATTTACCATGTAGGTGTCCTGTGTTCACCTAAAAGTGAAACTGAGTCTAGATGCCTGTCCCTGTTCTAGTGTCTCTATGCCTGTGCTGCTCTGCATCACTCTTTCTGTACTATTGATCCCTCTTGCCCCCCCCGCCATGTCTTACCTGGCCACTTAGCCCTCTTTCCCCTACAAGGCCCAGGAGAGTGGGCAGCAGGTGCCCTTCAAAGCCTGGGAGAACCATAATCCCTTTTTCATCTCCATGCCCCCGGGACCCTTCTGCTCTTGCTACATTGCCTCCTGAAGCCACATCCCTTGCTTTAATTTCTCCCTCTCTGACCTTGTTGCCCACTGGGTTTCCCCTCTGCTTTTCTCCGTTTCACTTTTGCCTCCTGTCCCTCTTTTTTAATTCCTCCCTATCTGGCATGTAACCCATTGCATTTTTCTTTTCTCCATCCAGCTCCCCATCCCTATTTATCAATGCCTTCCTCGTCTTCCTGCACCCACTGCTATTCCCTGCATACTCCAGCTCCCTGTCCCCAGTTTTTAACTCCTCCCTCTGTCCCCCCATAGCCTGTTGGGAATTTTTCCTGTCTCTCTGGTTCCCTCTCTCCATGTTTTAATTCCACATTCTCTGTCCCATAGCCCCATGCTATTTGTCTGACTTTCTCTACCTCTCTCTGTGTGGCTCCCTGCTGCTGTTTTTTATTTCCTCCACGTCTGTCTTGTAGCCCCTCACTCTTATTTTTTTCTTTCTCTGTGTCTCTTTTTTGTCTGGTTCCCAGTCCCTGTTCTTTAATTCCTCCTTCTTCCCTGTAGCCTGCTGCTATTTTTTTCCATTCTCCATCACGCTGCATCTCATGCCCTATCCCCATTTATCAATTCCTCCCTCTCTGCCCTGTGGCCCATCACTTTCTCCCATTTTATTTCTGTCTCAATCTTTCCGCTCTTGTCCCGCTCCCCATCCCTTTCGTTCACAGCATCCCATTTTCTGGCTCCCTGTCCCACACCTCTATGTCCCTCCTCCCGCTTTTCTCCCTCTGTCCTGCTGTGTTTGGGCACTGAGCCTTGCAGCCAATTCACTGCCAGGATTTCTTAGGTGCATTAATGAATAACATTTTCCTGCCTCCTCTGTGCCCCCGGCTGTGGTCGCAGCCCCGGGGGCAGAGCTCGTGGTTGTGGACAGGTTCAGGGAAAGGGGCCCTGTGCCGTGGGGCTTTGGCCACGGTCCCTGTTACCGATGGGCTCCAGCTGGGGCTGGGGCAGCCCCAGGTGTGGCCAGTGAGGCTGAGGGGGGGCTGGCCCTGCTGTGTGACGAGGCTCTGGCTGTAAAGGGGGCTGGCTGGGCATACCTGCCTGAGGGAGCTGGTGAAGGGGAACTGGCTGAGACATGAATCCGAGGGAGTACTGCAGGTAGGTGCCTCCAGCAAGGAACGTGCAGTCCCTGCAGCAAGGAAAGAGCCCTCTGAGCCGTCCCCAATAGAGCAGACCAGCAGCACGTGGTGCTGGGAGCTCGGTGCCTCCGCCGGCTACGTGTGTGAGCTGCTATGGATCGAGGAAGCCTTGCGGATGAGAAACATCGAGGTGTTCACTGTGCATTGCTGAGCAGGGGAGGGTCGGGCAGGCAGCACCGCAGAGGAGGAAGGAGCAGAGGCAGAGAGAGAAGCGTCAGGATGGGGAAGGTCTCCAGCCGGCACCAGTAGCTGCGGCGAGTCACGCGTTCTCTCGTGTGCGTCCAGGTCCACCTCTGCTCCCCTGCCCCGGAGCTCTGCCTGCCTCCCTGCCTGTCCCTGCTTCCGTCTCCCTCTCCGCTGGCCCACCGACCTGCCTGGCTCCCCGAAACCTGTTACTCTTCTGCTGACTCTGCCCTGGACCATTTCACCTATTGATTTTTTCCTGTGTTTCCCTCTTGGCGGCTCCCTCTCCCCGTTTTTTAACGCTTTCCTGTGTTTCTTGTACCCTGTTGCATTTTAATTTCTCCTTCTTCAGTTCCCTGTCTCTGTTTAAGTCCTCCCTCTGTCCTGTACACCATCGCTTAAAAAATTTTCTTTCTGTTTCCTTCTAGACATCTCCCTCTCCCTATTTTTAAAATATCTCCTGTGTTTCTTGTACCCCATTACTTTTAAAATTTTCTTACTATGGTTCCTTCCATCTGTCTTCCTGTCCCTGTTTTTTTAATATTCCTGTGTTCCTTGTACCTGATCACGATCTACATTTTCTATGTTGTCCTCTGTCCCTCTCCCTGTCTCTACATTTTAATCCTTGCCTATGTTTCTTGTACTCAGTTGCTTTTTAAAATTCCTTCTAGATCTCTATCCTGCTCCCTTTCTTGATTTTTTTTTAAATTCTTCTGTATATTTCTTGTACCTCATTGCTATTTATTTTCTCTTTCAACAATTCCCTTTATTTGTCTCCCTTTCCCTAAATTTTAATTCCTTTGTTCCGTATACCTGTAGCTTTTAAAATTTTCTTTCAGTATTTCCTATTCTCATCCCTGTTCCTATATTTGAATTCTTTCCTGTGTTTCTCGTAGCCTGTCGCTTTATAATATTTCTTTCGGCGTCTGCCTCTGACTCCCAGTCCCTATTTTTTTAATTCCTCCCTTTCTGTCCTGTACCCAGTCGCTTTAGCAATTTTCTTTCTATGTCTCCATTTATTTTGTCTCCTGTTCTCTGTCAATTTCAAATTTTATTTCTATGGCTGCTTTTATTCTGTTCACTGTCTTTATTTTTAATTTTTTTTTTCTCTGTCCTGTGTGCCATCGCTTCTGAATTTATTATTTCTCAGTTTTAGTTCACTGTCACTATTTCTAAAATTTTTCCTGTCTGTCCTGTACCCAATCACTTATAAATTTTCCTTCTATGTCTACTTTTATCAGGCTGTGTATCAGTGGTTTTTAATTTGCCTGGCTATCGTGTACCCCGTCACTTTTTACATCCGCTTTCTATGTCTACCTCAACCTATTTGCTACCTTTATTACTTCTTTGTTTCCTTAATCACCATTGCTTTTAAAAATTTCTGTGTACTTTTATCCCATTCACAGTCTTTATTTGCCTACCCCTACTTTTTAATTAACTTCTTGCCTTTCTTTAGGTCCCTCACTTTTAAAATTCTCTTTCTACATCTGTTTTAGTTTGCTGTTCCTATTTTTTTATTTTTTCCTTTTACTTCCCTAGTCCCCCTCACTTTTAAGATGTTCTTTCTATGCCTACTTTTTTCCTTCAATGTCTTTATTTATTCTCTTTCCTTAGTGCCCTTGCTTTTTACATATTCTATGTCTCTCTTCTGGTTCTCCATCACTGCTTTTTAATTTTTTCCTTATCGCCATAATCACTATCACTTTTAAAATTTTCTGTCTACTTTTATCCCGTTCACAGTCCTTACTTGCCTACGCTTATTTTTTAATTAATTTCTTGCCTTTCCTTAATGTCCTCGCTTTTTAACTTTTCTTTCTCCAACTCTTCTCATTTGCTGTCTTTTTTGTATTTTATTCCTCTATTTCCCTAATGCCTATTGCTTTTTAAATGTTCTTGCTAGCTATGCTTACTTTTATTCCCTTTGATGTCTGTATTTTTAATTATTTCTTGTCTTTCCTTAGTGCCGTCCCTATTTAAATTTTCTTTCTACATCTTTGTTTGTTTACTGTCCATATTTCACTTTTTTTTTCCTTATTTCTTTAATCCCTGTTGCTTTTAAAATTTTCTACTTTTATCCCGTCTGCTGTCTTTATTGCGCTGTCTTTATTGCACTGTCTTTTGCTTTTAATTTTTTTTCTGGTTTCTCTTTATTGCAGTCACATTCAAAGTTTTCTTTCTACATCTGTTTTACTTTGCTGTCCCTATTTCTATTTTTTCCTTTATTTCCCTTACGCTTATTGCTTTTAAAATGTACTTTCTAGGCCTACTTTATTTTTCCCCCTTCAATGTCTGTATTGTTAATTTTTTCTTGTCTTTCCTTAGAGCCATCCCTTTTTCAATTTTCTTTCTACATCACCTTAGTTCACTATCACTATTTTTTAATTTTATTACTTAAGTTCTTAATCCCCATTGCTTTTAAAATTTTCCACTTTTCTCACATTTGGTGTCTTTATTTCTAAATTATTTATTGTCCTTTTCCTTAGTGCCATTGCTTTTTAATATTCCTGCCTATGTCTGCACTTAGATTGCTGTTGCTACTTTTTAGTTATTTCCTCTCAATCCTTTGGCTTTTAAAATTTTCTACTTTTGCCTCATTTGCTGTCGTTATTTATTAATTATTTTTTTTATTTTTTAATTAAGGGCATTGCTTTTAAAATTTTCTGTATTTTCTATTTTAAAAATTTCTATCTCTAACTTTTATGTAGTTCACTGTCCCTACTATTCAATGTTTTACTCATAATTCTTTTCCTTTTGAAATTTTGTTTCTTGGTGTACTTTTATCTAATTTTCTGTCCCTACGTTTTGTTTTCCTGTTTCCCGCAACCTGTTGCTTTTAAAATTTTTGTTCTACATCTACTTTTATTAGGATGTCTCTCCCTGTTTTTTAATTGTTTCCTGTCTGTCCCATAACCCCTCACGTTTAAATTTTCTTTTGTCTATTTTTATCCAGTTCACTGGCTTTATTTTTTAATTAATTCTAGTATGTCCCACACCCTGTTGCTTGTAAAATTTTCTTTCTATATCTTTGTCTATTTAGTTTTTATTTTTTTTGCCATTAAAAATTTTTTTCGTCTTCACTTTTGAGTAATAGAATCATTTAGGATGGAAAAGACACTTAAGATCGAGTCCAAGCATAAACCAAAAACAGCCAAGTCCACCACTAAACCATGTCCTTAAGTGCCACATCCAAGCACCTTTTAAATACCTCCAGGGATGGTGATGAATTTTTGTTTCTATGCTTACTTTTACTTGTTTTTCTGTCCCTATTATTTACTCTTTTCCTGTCTGTTCTTTACCTCATCAATTTCAAAATTTTCTTTCCGTGTCTTCGTTTAGCTTGTTGCCCCTATTTTTAAGTTTTTCCTTCATTAATGCCTTCATTTTTTAAATTTTTTTGTCTACTTTTATAAGGCCTCCTCTCCCTATTTTTTAACTATGCTTACTTTTACTTGTTTTTCTGTCCCTATTATTTACTCTTTTCCTGTCTGTTCTTTACCTCATCAATTTCAAAATTTTCTTTCCGTGTCTTCGTTTAGCTTGTTGCCCCTATTTTTAAGTTTTTCCTTCATTAATGCCTTCATTTTTTAAATTTTTTTGTCTACTTTTATAAGGCCTCCTCTCCCTATTTTTTAACTAACATACCCTGTTGATTCTTAAATTTCCCTGGTGTCTTCCCCCCCCGCCTTCCTCATCCCGAGGTTTTACAAGGTGTCCTTGGTGCGCTGTTATCTCTGGAGCGTGATTTGTACCCCTCCCGGTTTGTCGGAACATCTCCTCGGGCCATCCCTCTTCCTCAGAGCGGTCTGTC
>NW_010514042.1:16831-18593 GCF_000687285.1 Phaethon lepturus
CTCTTATTTTACCCTTACCGCCTTTCGGGCCGTGGCTGGAAACCCGCTACGCGTGGCGCGCAGGCCGCGGCAGCAGCTTTGGCGGTGGATGGCGAGAGGCGAAGGCCAAAGCAGAGGCTGCGCAAATCCTGTGTGCCGGGTTTATTGTTTTACTTAGGAGCGTGGCCGTTCGTCTTCAACTGTTTATGGTGTTCTCGCCCAGTGCAGCATTTTGAAATCAGCTGGTTTAAGGAAAACACGACATCATCTCTGTCAAAGTTCTACATATTTTGGACAGGAAATATGAAAATAAGAACTTTCATCCCTGGTTTCCTGGGATTAGCTCTTGGAACTGCTTTAGAATCCCTTGTGTGTCGGCTCCCCGAAACTTACTGCTCGTCTGCCAACTCTGCCCTGTACCATTTCACCTATTAATTTTTTCCACGTTTCCCTCTCTGCGGCTCCCTCTCCCTGTTTTTTAACGCTTTCCTGTGTTTCTTGTACCCTGCTGCATTTTAATTTCTCGCGCTACAGTTGCCTCCCTCCGGCACCCTACCTCTGTTTTTTATTTCCTCCCTCTGTCCTGCACCCCGTCGCTGAAAAAATTTTCTTCCTATGCTTCCTTCTATGCATCTCCCCGTCCCTATTTTTTCATTATTTCCTGTGGTTTTTGTACCCCGTTACTTTTAACATTTTCTCATTGCGGTTCCTTCTAGCCGTCTCCCGTGTTTTAATATTCCCGTGTTTCTTGTACCTGATTGCCACTTCATTTTTCTTTCCACCTTGTCCTCTGTCCGTCTCCCCATCCCCGCGTTTTAATTCCTGTCCGTGTCTCTTGTACCCGGTTGCTTTTTAGAAGTTCTTCTGACGTCACTCTCTACACAGCTCCCTTTCTCTGTTTTTTTGGCTGATTTTTTGTTTGTTCCCCCTCCCGTATTTCTTGCACTCCACCGCTGCCTAATTTCTCTTTCAATGATTCCCTTTATCCAGCTTCCCTTTCCCATACTTTTAACTCCTCCCTTTTTTCCGTATACCCTGTCACTTTTTAAATTTTGTTTCAGTATTTCTTTCTATCCTCATTCCTGTTCCTATTTTTTAATTCTTTCCTGCTTTTCTCGTAGCTTGTCGCTTCTTAGAACATCCTTCCGTCCCTCCACCCGATTCCTTGCCCGTTTTTTATCTCCTCCTCTGTCCCGCACCCAGTAACATTAATAACTTTGTTTCTATGTCTCCATTTATTTAGCTTCCTGTCCGCCTTTTTATTTTTTTTTCCTGTCTATATCATACTCCATCCATTTTAACTTGTCTTTCGATGGCTACTTTTCTGCAGTTCGCTGCCTGCGTTTTGTAATTCTCCCCCGTCTGTCCCGTACCCTGGCGCTGCTTCAAGTTCCCATGTCTGCTTTTGTTGAGCTCCCCATCCGTGTCTTTTTTTCTTTAAAATATGGATATAAGTTAGATTTCTGGGTCACCTCCAGCAATTATTCCACACCATCACATTTTAAATTTTCTTTCTATATCGAAGTTAATCCACCTCGCTGTCCCTGTTTTTTGTTTTCCCGTCTACGCTGTGCCCCATCGCTTCTAAAATTTTCTTTCCGTGTCTACTTTAACCAATTCGCTGTCTGTATTTTTTATTTGTTTCTCGTCCCTGCTGTACTCCGTTGCTTTTCAAATTTTCTTCCTATGTCTCCCTGTATTTTTCTGTCTATTGCAATTTTTAACTTTTTCATGTTTTTCCTTAATGCTTCCGCTTTTATAATTTTCCTCCTATATCACTCTC
>NW_010514043.1:0-12810 GCF_000687285.1 Phaethon lepturus
CCATCTCTGGTAGTATTCAAAAAATGTGTGGTCGTGGCGCTTCAGGACATGGTTTAATTTTGGGTGGTGGTGTTTTGTTGGGTTGATGGTTGGACTTGATCTTAAAGGTCTTTTCCAACCCTAATGATTCTGTGATTCTGTGACTACCTTCAGATATTCTTCCATTCAATATAGCCCCTGTAGTCATTGTTTATCTAAACTGGTCATGCTGGTCTATATTAGTTCTTGATGTAACTCTGCTGGTTTCCTCCAAGTTGAAGCAGGGATGACATTATCCTGTTGCCAGAGCCTTCCATTCATTTTTTACTATAATGAAGAAGTCATTCTGACCAAAATACAACACTAAGAAAAACTTAGATCCCAGGAAAATTCTTCATAGAAAATGAGACTTGATGGAATAACCCAAACTTAATCCTACACACCTGCATTAAAGTTCCAACACTAGCATCAGGAGTAAACAAAAGAAGGATGAGACGTGGAAGAAACTGTCTGTACGAATGGCATAAATATGACTAAGTCTTTTCAGAAAGAAGCACTTACCGATTTAGGAAAGTTAGAAGAGGTGGATGGAAATGGAGAAAAGAGAATAAAGAAGACCTGGCTGCAACAGAGACCTTGTTTCCCTTCCTTGCTTGTCACAGTGCAGAACCAAACCTAGATGTACACTTAATTTTAAAACTTCTTTTTAAATATAGAATTTTTTTGGACTTAATTATATATAAGTTTACAGATAGGCAGAGGCCTTAGTGGTTTTTCTGAAGGAGTCTCTGTCTGATGTAAGAGAGGAACAGAGAAGTGAATTTGGGCACATGCAGACTTCTGTTTCTGATGCTCAAATTACTCGTCTCAAAGTGGTTATGTTTTCAGAGCAGTACCCCTGAGCCCCAACTCCCCAGATGTGTCACGTATCTGTAGGTTAATGGAGAGGCTGACGTCAGACAGATTGCTTTTAGCTGTTCATATTAAGGCTTGGGAATTTTATACTGTCCTCAAATGTATGACTGAAATTAAGCTAGCCATATGGTTTCCAATAAAGGTCAGTTTTAATAGAAATTAAATGGTGTTTCTTGTCAGATATGAAACATTTGGAAAAGTATAACTATCGCTTAATATTAATATTGTTCTCTAAATTGAAATCTGTCACCTTTTCTTCATTAAGTAGAGGTAATTCATAACCACTGTCTTTGGCCAGTTGTTGCTTTAAATCAGCTCCATGTTACTCAGAAGAATGTTGTGCTCAGTGATTCATCTGTAGTTTCCTTCCACCTGCCATCCTTGACAGGTCTGTGTTAGCTTTTTTTGCCTAAAATAGACTTCTTTTTGGGAAAAAGAAACATAGCAATGGCTTTTGTTCAGCTTCTGAGAAGTATTTGATTCTACATAACTGCAAACAAGGAGAGTTTGACATGGTTTGAGTCCTAGTCCTGGCAGGGTATAACTGTGCTGACTGTGTTTTTATTTATCATAGATGATGGGATGACTTATGCTAGGGAAGAGGCTCTGGCAGCATAGAACTGACTCTTCCTAATGCTGAAAGTCCATCATGTTCACATATACTTTCCTACTGAACTGTGGCACTTTAAATACTTAGTCTTATTGACTAATATGGTTTAAGGAGTGCTCACTGGATAAAAAGCAGCAGATCAGAGAGGTGGTAACTCACAGCATGGAATTAGCAGTGAACCAGAGATGCTCCTTGTCCATCCATGGGAACTGGAGTAACTCCCCAGCTTCAATCCTCTAATGGCCTGTTTCTAACGCCTGGGAGAGCAAAACCTGAAAATATAAAATGCACTTCATGCCTTATGAAAGAGAAACTAAATTATTCTCAATTGTATTATATAAAGTATCATGAATGGAAGTATTTTTTAACACTTGGGATTGACAATATTGCAATATAACTCACTGCTATAGTGAGATAACATCCTTTGCGTAAAAATTTTATGAACCACATCAGATATAATTATTTTTATTTAA
Source organism: Phaethon lepturus (assembly GCF_000687285.1). Taxonomy (NCBI): domain Eukaryota; kingdom Metazoa; phylum Chordata; class Aves; order Phaethontiformes; family Phaethontidae; genus Phaethon; species Phaethon lepturus. The sequence goes on from NW_010514043.1 coordinate 1,978, forward strand.
GAACTGTCTGTTTCTATCACCCAGTTAATAACTTACACTGAAAGCTTTATTGGGTTTAATTATGGGAATACTCTGAGCAAACCAAACAACCTTTTCTTCCTTTAAGTCACCAGAGCAGGTATTGCAGCAAGGACTGATGTGAACTTAGATGATGAGGAAAAAGCATGAATCTGAATCTCCTAGCCCACTCAGGAACTTCATGGTTTTAATTTTTACACTGCAGATGAACTAAACACATCTACATTTTTCATCTGAGCATCCATCTCACTGTTATAGCTCATCCTGGTAAGTGGAATTTTTAGTACTGTTTTGCATTTGTGTATATGTTAATAGAAACTAGAAAAAAAGTGTTTTTTTACTTTAATAACATATGTAGGAAAGTAATGAGTTGTTTTGAACCATTCTTTAGAAGCTTGCAGCATATTAATATTGTTTTCAGAGTCCAAGTCTGGTTTTCCTCTCATAAACTGTAAGCAATACCAGCAATACCAGCACAATTGCAGCGGCATAAAAAGTGATAGGAAAATAATTTGGAGCAAGGGAAAATGATTGTTTGGAAATTGCCCTCTGTTTATGCACAATTAATAGACCAAAAGGAGGCCAAATAGTGCAGTTGCTGTGAATTATTGCACAGCTCTAATTTTAGCAAAGTGTGTTGGGTGCCTTTAAAGACCAGCAGCGAGATAGCACCAGTATGCTTCCTTTATTAGAAAAATCCCACCCACACAGAAAGATAGAAGGTATTAGTTTAGTCATCAGCCAAAATAAATGAAGCAGGCAAAGACTGAGACAATGGAATAAAGAAAAACGAAGAATTTCTGTGGAAGATAGAATAATGGTGTGACAGGGGATCCCTCCCTTCCTCCTCCTACCAGGAGCCATTCTGGGTCCCAAAACTGACCCATTAATGCTAATGGTAAGTTGAGCTTCTTGTTTTAGTTTATAAATGATAAAAACCTGCTTTTAGGGAGCAGGAAAGCTTGGGTCTTGCCTTCATATCTTCCATGAAGTTCTTCATGCATCATGATGCTGTGCAATCAGAAGGTTTCTTAGGGAAATGACCCAGCTCATCCTGGAGCACCGCAGAAATGCAGCAGGAAAAATTTGCTCATTTTCAAAGTCCCATTTTTTCCACTATCTGAGGCTGGCATGGACAGGGGAAGGGGGATGAAGTGGCTCAGAGAGCCCCAATTCCCAGCTCTCTCTGTTGTGCTGGCAGCCCACTGATATTACCACACAGAGAGCCCCAGTTAAGGCAGGTCTTTGTGGCCTCGGTCTGCCCTGGCTACCAACGGGGCTCCCTCATGACTGCAAAGATATTTAATTTCCTTCCTTATTTCCTGCACCGGCCTCAGCATGAGCACAAAGAACAGCTCAAGCGAACCCTGTGCAGATTTCGTTATGCAACCTCATCTGAGTTCTTTATTGAGTTGCTTTTTCTTAATTTCAGAGAAGACATCTGTTTTGCTCCACACATTAAAAAAAAATATGCATGGAAAATATTAATATCCAATGTTACAAGGGAGAATGGGAAAAAAAGCAGTGTGAAAAGCACTAGAAAAAGCAATAAGAGAAAGACAGGCACAGAATATTGGACAGCTGCTTCTTGTTTTTCTTTTATTCAATTTACACATTACTTAACCTAGAAAGCACCGAATGGATATAAAAACTTCAAAAGGAAAAAGGAGCTTTCAGTGATGGGCAGGATTTTACTTGAGGGACTTCTTGGTCATCCTTCAGAGGTGACTAGGAGCAGCTGGCCTCAGGCTGAGCACCTCTGGGGATCAGGTGCTGCTGGGCCACATTGCTTCGCCTGTGAAAGCGGTATGTAAGTCTCTGGTTTTGTGAAGTCCCATCATTATAAGAGGAGCGTATCAACATGCAGGAGCAAGAGGTGATATAATGACAAGAAAGTTTTATGGATAAGAATTTTGAACTGACACACTTTGCTATAAAAAGATTAGGCAAGTGAACATATTTCTATAACTACAATGCAGTGTTATTAAAGTTTTTTGGATTTTTTAAATCTATCATTCACCTTGAAAATCCAGGTGTGCTCCTTATCCTGTTATTTTATTTCATCATTAGTTATTATTGACACCTATTTGCAGCAAAGCAAGACTGGTTGCATAACTGGAGGCTCTTACACTAAATATTTACTCATTGTACTATCAACAGATGAAGAAATGAAATATTAGTTCAATTTTTTTAACACATAATTGGGCCTTGCATTAATTAATCCTTACCATTTACATAACATTTTTTATTAGGTCATTGCCACCTCTAAGATGAAAATCAGCAAGAACAGGTGCAGTGATGTTCTCTGGTTTTAGGTAGACATGAGTTTCTTGACAGGAAAAAAACAGAGTTTAGCTTATTAATGTAGTGTTTATTGGACCCCAAGATACAGAAACCTCATTGTACTGGACAAGAAATTAATAAATCAAAAATAATTTGATCTGTAGCTAATAATTTTATGTTTCTAACCTTCAGATTTTACAAGCTATGAGGATAAGATGGGAAAAGAAACAGAAGTCTTATGATCTTCTCTGTAGATCTCCTAGAGACAGACACCTCTGACACCAGACACCCTGGCAAGCTGGAGACTCAGGTTCCACTTCATGTACCAACTATTATATAATAATTTAAATACAGCAGATCAATTCAATAAGAACACTTGCAGATGTCACTTCAAAATGACTGAGTGACCACAGCATAAACCTCAAATGTGAAGGTGATGGGGAAGATGCATGAACTAGAGATAGCATCTTCAAGTCCAGTCATCTCTCTACTTCAGGGTAATCCTAGAAAACCATTTCCCACCTAGCTATAAATGCATCCTGTGTGGATTTTTGTTATGTCACCCTCTATTTTCTCTGCAATACTTGCTGTTGAGACTTTCAACCTATGACTGAGCCTTCATTCAAACATGACTGCAATTACTGTAATAAAATACATTATTCAGCTGATGACATGAACTTACAGGTAGTGGTTGCTGCTCATATCTATGAATGTGGACTATCTTTCTCCCTGGGATATCTTTAAATATTTCTGTTTTCTAGTTTACTCTGTTATCTTGGCTGGGAAAATCAAGAACGCGGGAATAAATATAAATATTTCAAAAGCCAGGAGACTCAGAGAAGGAGCAATATGGTAGGCACACCAGATATTTCAGGAAACCTGGAACATCCAAGTTATTTTTTCCAAAGCACCATAAAAAATGTAGTTTAAAACCACAGACCTGCTTTCCATCACAGAAGTGGAAAGACTGACAGGTTCACAGCGTCATAGAACACTGGCTCATTCTGCTCTTCTACAGTCCCACTGTATAGCAATATGTTGTTTCCAGTATTTTACGGAAAAGTCAAAATATTCATATTTTACTCCTTTCTGGAGAGCATAAATTAGCAGAACAAACTTCCATCTTTTTTCCAGATGTTTTAATATACTCTTTTTATTATATTGTCACAAGTCCATGGGGCTTCATGCACACTTTCTGAGTAAATGAAAGTCTTAATCCTATGCTGAACAAGGCCATTTTCTTTTGTCCATTTAAGAGCAAGATTACCTCTAGCAGGCTGCTGTCCCAAATGCTATACTAATGCAGAGGGATTATGGGAGTTACAGTTTCTGGAGGAAAGTGGAACTATGAAGAAGCAGTAGAACATTCTAAGAAGGAAAATATCCACCCCATTTTCATGAGACTAGAGGAAGAAACTGGGTCGGTAGCATGGTATTAGGATGGTTTCTGAGAGAGCCAGAGCAGAGCAATCCAAGGAAAATCTCTTGTTTGCTTTTGAAAGTGAGAGGAAAAAGGTCCTCATGGTGTTTTCTCCCTCGCAAGAGATGAGCAGATGAAGGTTTCTGGAAGGGGAGGAACAGAAAGAATCTGGACCAGGGGTCATTGAGCAAACAGTGATCAAGGAGCAGGAGTCTGAAGAATGTTGTAGCTGGCTTTAATAAAGTTTCACAGAAAGTCTGGAATTAACAGGGCCATCTCCTGGGCTTTCATTTATTTTGGCTTTGCTACACTTATTTAGTTGCCAATGAGGAGTTAAACTCTAGGGTGTCTCTGCTGGATACTAAAAGGTGAAATGCTTCTGGAGACTCTTCTAGTACTTCCTGAATGTTGGGGTTGAGAGAGACAGAGAGGGGAAGACTCCAAGGTGAAGACCTAAACCTGTAACTGTGATTTCCACCAGCAGTTGAATGGGCATAGACTGCTTTTTCATGCCAGATGAAACTGAGATATACAACAGTTTCCTCTTCTACACTGCAATAAATTTATGATCCTTAAACAAGTACCCCATAAGTGTGAGCTGTTGACCCCCATCCACCCAGAAACCCCAAAGCTCAGATGTCAGGCCATCGATGTATTACATGAGAGGCAGAGATTCAAACTGTTTCACAGTTTAGTCAGAGAAGAGACCCAAACATTTCCCAAATCTAACACATGCAGTTTGGCCTTGCCCTTGTGTCCATGTCTAAGGAATAACACAGATAACTTAATCTACTGATCACTGCAAAACCGTTGCAGCCTCCCCTTGGATTTCTCTCTTGGCCACTAATATTTTGTTTCTTATGAAAGAGCATAAACAGTGGCTGTGATGAACAGTTCATCCTTCTTTCTGATATGGCCATAAGCACAAATGCATCACTGTTCAGAATGTTTGTGTTTTTTTGGGGTATAAAAGGTGAGGATAAGGACCAAACGCAATCTTCCTTCAGATTTGAAAGTGCCCTTTTATGGCAAAGATTTGGCCTCCTCTCTGGCTTCTCAGAGGTGGGCTTTCTCTTGAATTAGTGAACTTTCTTTCGGAGAAGAAAGGCAAAAGGAGTGCAATCCCTCCCACTTCAGGTATGTATCTAAGGTCAGTTAGGTGAAATCTCCACTGCTGTAAACAGCTGATCCCAGTTTTTCAGCAAACTAGAGGATGAGAGGAAGCAAAATGGAAAATCAGTGGCTAAAGTCTACTCTCCCCTTATAGAATAGAATAGAACAGAACAGAACAGAACAGACTATTTCAGTTGTAAGGGACCTGCAATGATCGTCTAGTCCAACTGCCTGACTGATTCAGGGCTGTCCAAAACTTAAAGCATGTTGTTAAGGGCATTGTCCAAATAACTCTGAAACACTGACAGGCTTGGGGCATTGACCATCTCTCTAGGAAGCCTGTTCCAGGGCTTGACCACCCTCTTGGTAAAGAAATGCTTCCTCATGTCCGGTCTAAACCTCCCCTGGCACAGCTTTGAACCATTCCCACAAGTCCTGTCACTGGATACCAGAGAGAAGAGATCAGCACCTCCTTCTCCATCTCCCCTCTTCAGGAAGTTGTAGGGAGTAATGAGGTCACCCCTCAGCCTCCTTTTCTGCAAACTAGACAAGCCCAAAGTCCTTAGCCGCTCCTCAAAAGACATTCTTTCCAGCCCTTTCATCAGCTTTGTTGCCCTCCTCTGGACACATTCAAGGACCTTCACATCCTTCTCAAATTGTGGGGCCCAGTTATGGCACACAGTATTCAAGGTGAGACTGCACCAATGTTGAACACAGCGGAATAATCACCTCTTTTGATCTATTGGTGGTACTGTGGTTGATGCACCCCACAAGCGGTTTGTCCTCTTAGCTGCCAGGGCACGCTGATGACTTCTGTTGAGTCTGCTGTCAGCCAGCACCCCCAGACCCCTTTCTGCAGGGCTGCTCTCCTGCCACTCCTCTCCCAGTTTATACTTGTGCCCACCATTACTCTGTCCTAGGTGCAGGATCCGGCATTCCAACTTGTTAAATTTCATCTCATTAATCATAGCCCAATCTATCGAGATCCCTCTGCAAGGACACTAACCTTTCTGGGAGTCCTGGTCTGGAGTCCTTCCTTCAGAGATGATTCCTGAAGTGTGAAAAGATTAAACTCTCTTTTTGCATAGCATAATGCTACTGGTCAGTGTCCAGACACTCCAATATAGTTAACTGGTAACTCCATTCCACACAGATGACCAAGGATAGAATAAAGTCCACTTTCTAGTGACATTCCTGTATATTATGTATGTAATATTGCTCTTTAATATTAAACAATGTCAAAGCTCACTTTACATTACAAAAGTAAGCTAATAACTCATGTCCCTCCATAGACAAATTCATACTGATTCATACAGTAGTCATGGTAAAACCACTGTAAGCTTACAAACTTAGGTATTGGTATGTTGTTTGCTAGAAACTAATTATACATCCCCTAATTTCCATCTTCTACTAATTATTTGCAAAATTTCCAACTGTGTCAAACTTACTGTGTTCATTTTAGACAGAATAAAATGCCTCACACAGAAGCAGAATGTTTATTTTTCTATCAGATAAATAAACTGATTTCAGCAGAAGGTTCAACCTGCATACAATTCCTGGAAAGGGAAGATAGAAGATTTTGGAAATTTATTTGCACAGAGATAAAATTTAACCACCTATACTTGAATACCTATCCAGTACTGTCAAACAGCACTTACAAATGCCAAGAAAAAGAAAGGGGACAGTTACCCTGGGGAAATCTTTCTCATATGATTTTTTTCCTTATATATCTTCAGTTCAAAATAACTTCTGTGACTTTCTTCTGGTTACAAGTCATAGCTTTGCTTCTTTGAAGCATTCTCCATATAAGTTCTGGTAAAAATGCCTCTCCTCTGTCATGTCTTCTATCTGTGTAATTATATTTTGTCTTTTCATTTAAGAAAAAGAGAATTTTGACAACATTTTTATTTAACAGAGAGAACTCCAGACTTTTTTAAGTTCAAAATGACCAGTGCTAATACTCAGACATGGAAACACAGTCACGGTTCTGAAAAACAAGAAAAAAAAGAAAAGTTGCTTTGTCTTACAGTGATCTTCCATTCACTTACAGTTTAGGGTTTTCAGTTTTGTAACCACTTTGAAAGCACATTAGATGTCTCTTACAACATCCCTTGGCCCTTGGCAAAGAAAGGGCAATGTTAGGTCTCCTAGCCTTCAAAACAGTGTGCTGTGTGCTCAATGCCTGCTGAGGATCCTCTGTGCAAATTATGATTCCTGACCTGTGCTAAGAAAACATGCTAATGGTTTACTACTACAGGCCAGCATGTTTCAATGCCCAAGTACATTCCTTGGCACTATTTTAGTGTAAAGTATCTACAAGTATAGGCTGCTTTTAGAACTTGGCTTTTCAATATATAAAGGGGGCTTATAAGAAAGATGGAGAGATGGTTTTACACTGAAAGAGGGTAGATCTAGATTGGACATAAAGAAGAATTTTTTTATGATGAGGGTGGTGAGACACTGGAACAGGTTGCCCAGAAAAGTTGTGGATGCCCCATCATTGGAAGAGTTCAAGGTCAGGTTGGGTGGGCCTTTGCACAACCTGATCTAGTGAAAGGTCTCTCATGGCAGGTGGTTTGGACTAGATAATCTTTGAAGGTCCCTTCCAATCCAAACCATTCTATGATTCTAATTGCCACGTCCAAAGAGGAATGTATTCCATCAGCTTCTACCAGAGGACTCCTTCATTAAGAAAGAGGGTGCAGAGGTGATTAAGGCCTATATTTTCATGCATAAAGCCTAGGCACTGCATTATCAATAGCTCAGTACATTAGGTTTATAAAAGGAGATGTCTTGATTTGCCAGACCTCAAAGAAAGTATCCTCAACTTCAAGAGTTATGGCTGTTATGCTAGGAAGTGTACATTGCTCCCTTCATAAGGCATGGGTGGTAGGGAAAAGCACTACCTTGTATTTGACTAACAGAGTTGAAAAATAGGCAACGTTTGAAAACACAAGCCCTTCTTCAGACTCGAGCAAGAAGCAGCACATTTCATATCAAGCACAGGCTGAGAATAGCTCTGAACTTAACTTTGTTATGATAATCCGTGAGATGGTTAAGTTGTCTCATACTTCTGGAACAGAACATTGTGTTAGGAAATAGAGATGTGATGAGGCTGTTGCTTCCTATGAGATATAGAGAGGGGTCAGAGTGAGCAGAAGCATCTTTTAATTTGACAGAAAAGCTGTATCTTTGTATCCATAACTTTTAGCAGCCAGACAAATTACGTATTTCAGCTCCCAACAATTTTTGAAGGACATAGGAGTGACCTTCAGGGCTCATGACTGTGACTTTATAGAAAGAGAAATGTTTTCCTACCGGTAACAGGATACTTCTGTCCTGAAGTGATGTTTCTATGACTTTGCACAGTAAGTGTTCAGTCAGCTACCGAAATCTTTATGCTAGGGAGTGCAACTCTAATGCAATAAGCAAGAGCTGTTATTCTAAAGGACTGTGAAGGCCGTACATACCTGAAGTTGAGAAACTGTTCAATAACTAGGGACATCAGGAGTTTTCTGTGAGAAGAACCACATTTCTTATATGGTAACATTTCAGCCTATCACTTTTGAAGCAGTTCTGCTCTGCTGATGATAATTTTTACCCCAATCACATGTGGCTGGACTTCTCTTTTGGATTTTCCTGGAGGTCTTCCATCCCTGGGGGAAAAAAAAAAAAATCACGTGAACATACATAATGTTTTTTTAAAAGTTAAGGGTGTTTCTTGCTCATCATTTTTTTACTCTCCTTCAAATCTGATATATATTCTTTGCTGCTTTTCTTCAGGTAACAAAGACTGAAGGAGGAATTTTCATTGTGTCAATAGGTTCTTGTTGCCTAGGAACGTTTTTCAATTTGCCACTGTGTAGGTATTTAGGTCACCAGTGAATTAATCTTTTTAAAATTATAGCTTTGTAGTCAATCACCAGTTCTGAACTATCCCATTGAGAATTGGCAGTACAGTACTTAGTTGGTCATAGATTGAAAAGTTAAATTGAATGTTCTGCTTGCAAAGAAATTCTATGAAAGCAGAAAAAAAATCATGTTGGTTCATAATAAGAAAATGGCTGCGCTTTGCAATAATAAGCTCATGTTTTCTAACCAATGCTGAATTTACCAGTGTTGTCTAAAGGACAGACCCTGCTGTCATTATGGTTTCAGCAAAACTCCCTTCCCTTCAGAAAAGCAGGATAAGGTCTTATCAGAGGAAAAGGAATCGGTCGTCTGTCTTTGACACCTTCTTCTTAAGATGAATGAAGCTTTTCCAAAATTCATGTTCAGACATATGGAAATAATGACCATCCTTCTGTAAAGGCTGTTAACGCTCATCATTCCTGAAATATATGAAAAGAACAGAAGAAAGAAAACTTGCTTCAATTAGCAAGAAAGTTATTTCATATGTGAATGCTGTATTTTCATATCTAAAATACAAGTCTTCTAATAAATTAAGGAAGACTCCTATCTTCTACTGATTGCTACCTCATTTTTAACACGTTACTGGGAAACATGGTTAGTAATTGAGACCCATCTTACCACCTCCCTGGTAACTGAACCTGCTCTTTCCTGGAATACTCTAAAGGAAGAGAAATAACATTGGATAAAAGATCATCCAAAACATGCCTGAAGTCACCTATTTTCCCCTCCAAAGATGAATTCTATCTATTACCCTCAATCTCTCCTCACTGAGCCTCAGAGCACTCCAGGGATGACCAGAATCGAATGCCATATTCCAGGTATGATTGTGATAAAATATATAGAAAGGAATATTAACTGCCTTGCTCTGTAGTGCATCTCTGTACACGTCACTCAAATTGGCAAAGGGATTTGAATTATACACAGAATAGTTCAAAATTATCAAGGATATAATAAAATGAGTGTAATAGACACAGAATGCTGTTCGTTCCCTTGCAATGAACTATTCGTTCCCCTTGCAATGAACTATTCTGTCCTCTCATTTTTAAAGAAATAATATGATGCTGAAATTAGGAAAAGTTATGGACTGGATCCTCAGCTGGTGTTTGCTTCATTGGTGCCATATTTGATCATATCATCAAGGATCTTTCTCCATTTCACTGTTACCATAATAACTATGTGCATGGGACTAAGGGCAGAGATCCAAAAGATGGCATAGGTAAAGGGTTCAAAAACAAGTCAAAGTTGACATTCAAAAGAAACACAAATGGATCACACTACAGAAAGTCTTCCTTTGCATAAATTGAAAACAGTAGTACCTGTTAAGCCACATTTAAGTCACTGGAGCATTTTTGAAGCATTTTTCCTGGCATTTTCATGAGGAGCATTTTTACGTGGGTTGGGTTATCTATATATTAAGTTATGTTATGATTTTTTTTCTTTTTTATTTTTTGATGAAGGTGAGTGACAAGCTAGGTGATTTGTCAGACCCTCAATCTAAAAAAGATACAAAACATGTGAAAGACACAAGAAGGTGATGCAATGGTGACTCAAGTAAAGGTTTGGTAGATTGCGTAAATAATAAAATCTTCAAGACACTTATAAATTTAGTATTTCTATACTTAAAGACATTCTGGTAAAAGTTGCTGTGACTGAAGGAGGAAAGAAGGAGAATGTGATATGACACAGGCCTCATATGATGGCAGGCCTCATTGAGAGGGCTTTAAACTAGATTTTGAGGGGGGAAGGGATAAAACCGGGCTCATTAGAGTTGAACCTAGGGGTAGGTTCAACGTGCCAGAGTTGAAATCGACAGCCCAGCTCAGGTGCATCTACACCAATGCACGCAGCATGGGCACCAAACAGGAGGAGCTGGAAGCCATTGTGCAGCGCGACAGCTATGACGTAGTTGCCATCACAGAAACATGGTGGGATGCTTCTCATGACTGGAGTGCTGCAATGGATGGCTATAAGCTCTTCGGAAGGGATAGGCAGGGAAGGAGAGGCGGTGGGGTGGCTCTGTATGTTAGGGAGTGTTTTGATTGCATAGAAATAAAGATTGTGAGGACCAAGTAGAGTGCTTGTGGGTA
>NW_010514044.1:0-4315 GCF_000687285.1 Phaethon lepturus
TGGGCTGTGGGTGACTTGCACCCTGCCAGCTCCCCCCGCCCCGGCTGTTTCCAGTTGCTAAATGACATTAGAAGCAGCTAAAAATACTTCAAGCGATTCTCTTATTTACTTTTCCACACCAGAACTTGCGTTTGCCGCAGGGATGTTCTCCGACGGTCACTTCCCCACCCACGGGGGCTCAGGCAATTGCTCCGTTAATGCACGCCGGGCAGGAGAGACCACCCTGCCCAAGGGCCACTGCCTTCGCTGGACAAGAGTCATCGCAAAAGGCTACAGCCAGCGGCCAGGTAGCTCCACACCTTCAAACGGACGGCGAGGAGGACCAGGTGTTTTCTGGTACTTCTCATACCGCAACGGTCTTGTGCGAACCGACTGCAACAGGCTCAGCAGTGGCAGACAGCACGAGTAACAGAGCCCTGGACGAGATCCAGAAAGCCTTTCTCCGTTGGAAGAGGCCACATGGAAGAGAAGCACGTGAAAAACTGAAAAAGCGTTTGCTGAACTTTGTACATAGATTGACCAAGGTGGCAGAGCCGGGTGATGCGTCAGCGACGGCACCCAGACGACAACCACAAACACACCGGGGACCAGCGAGCCGCAGGACACCGGGGCACCCCTGCAGAAGTTATTTTGGGCAGAATCCCATGAGTCCAAAAATCAAAGGTCAAGTGATTTCCTCTGTCACGGTGAAAGAACTTCTCTCCATCGCTCCCGACAAAAAAATGCAGCTTTTCCAATAACACGGTTTAAATAGAGACAGAGATCACATCGAGCATCTTGGCTAAGACTGAACACAGAGCACTGCTTGCTCCCAGCAAAGGCGGGCTCCAGGCTCGCTCCGCGCTCCCCAGCGCTCCCCGTCTCCCACTCGAGCCTGCCCCACGCAGTCAGCGCAGCGGTGCCAGTAAGGGAAGGCACCGCACGTCTGCAGGAAAATCGCAGTTAACTGATAAGGCTTTGCGCCAACAGGCAAGATTTCCACCCCCCACCCCCCCCAATCCAGGAACAGAAACATCTATTTCTTCCACTTAGCAGCAAAAGGGAAGGAATTTCCATCCGTTTAACACCTGAGGGCAAGAAGGAGCCTCTTGAAAGAAACATTGGGGGGTTTTTTGTTTTTAAATCGCAGCCACCTACTGTGGGTCTCCGGATGCCAGCAGCACCAGCTCGCTTTGCATTTTGTTCTGCAGCCACGCCAGCCCGAGCTGGGTAAGCAGCCCCTGCAGATGGTCACTCCCAGGGAGTTTTGCTCCATCACCCAGAGACACATGGGATCCATAAGGAATGATACTTTCCCGGTAGCGTTTGAACCAAGTGAGTAGCTACTGGCCGTAGGACCAAGACATTCCCAAGACGTGCCCTCTCCTCAGGAAACTTTTAAAGTAATCTTAAAACCAGCTACAGGCTGGTGCTCGCCCCACACCACCTACTATCTAGACATTATCAAGAGTGAAGTTTCACAAACCATCTACATCAGCTCTACGCAAGCACTCGTCTCTCCAGCAACAGCACCAAGATTGCATCTCACCACCGCCACGTGCTTTGCAACATATACATCACAGGGCTATAGGTGCAGAAGCTACTAAGACCACTCTGATATGAGGCAGTGCCAAAGGACCATGACGTACGCACTGCTTCCATGTGGATTCATAGCAGTACTGCCTCTTTACACCTCTAACACCAAGTTAATATAAAAGGAAACAATTTCTATACATTCCACACTACAAACAACAACATTATATACCTCTTACCAAGCAAGCAATGAGCTGACCTGCTGTGCACTTCTTTCAGAAATGCCCATGTACTTCAGCAAGATATAAACCTGCCATTTAGGCATATTCTAATTAAGTTCTAAATGTGGTCTAAACAAATATTAAACTGAACTCCTGGGTAATTAAGGACAAAGAACAGCCTTTTAACATGACTTAAATAGCAATAATACAGAAGCAAGACTGCTGGAATGGGCATTTCCTTGAAAGAAAAAAAAAAAAAAAAAGAGTTGTACATATCTACTGCTGCAAAAGAACATAAAAGTGGCAAAAAAATCCTCTGCTAACCCCCAAATGACTCCCATGTCTATGCAGTGAGGATGGGTTTCACGTGATGTCACGCAGCCTGGTGCGGGGACACATCTACCCGCGCTGCCCGGCTGCTTCACGTTGACAATTCGAGGCCAACGTTTTGTAGGATCAGTAATCCCTGCTTTTGATAGTAAAGAAGTCACTACACTTACAGAAAATTATTTGCCACAGCTTTTAGAACACCTTGTTGGAAAGGTGCTAGGAAGTTTCTGTCTGGGCACTGTGACCTAAAGCAATTCTGTAAGAGAACAGAAGAATAAAACACAATCCACCAAACCAGTACAAAAAACTAAAGAACTTCTTGATGGACTTTGGACTTTTGCTCATGCCAGTAACAACCATGTTTCCCCCCATGTTCCCGTCAGCATCACAGCCCGTTGAACCCTCTCCAACCTGTTCTCCACCACGTTTTAGCAAGCAGAGGTGCTACTAAGCAGAAATCGCCCATTTCCACCATCACCTCAACGGGACACTCGCCCAAACACATGGCTCTTTCCCACACACATTTATCTCGTTCTCACCGATTAGCCAGGCTCCCAGGCAACTGCCTTTCCAATTCATTTACCCACCTGAAGGAAAACACACTGCTATCACCTGCAACACCAACTGAAAGCAAAGGTTTGGCAAGTGACTCATTTTTCGAGACGCAATATGCACAGTAGACCTTTCGCCCTGGTGTCAGACCTCGGTCTCCGGCGTTACCACGGGCGGCGTTTCCCACCCAGCCCACCGCGCAGCACCGCTGCTTCCCTGCACGGTGGGACCTGCGCTAGGCTGCTCCCGGAAAGGCGATGGCAGGTGAAGCACTGCACGGTCAGAAAGTTAAAAACCAGCAGCATAGGCCAGATGAGCGGCAAGAGGGGAGATCCAGAGCCTCTAAATACACCACACGCCAAAACCACACGAATTTGCGGGGGAATGCGAAACTGCAGCAGGTGTAGCACCCCACTCGAGGTTTAATTTTCAGTGCTGTTGCACTTGAGGTACACCACATTTTAAAGCCATACACAACACACCTCCTTTAAAGGCTTCTGCCATCCTCCCTGCAACACCCCGCAAAGCAGGATGACATTTCAAACGTAACTTTGCAAGACCTGTTGCTTCCCGAGCGAGGCCAGACGCAGACTCCCCACACCCCTGGGACAGCAACATAACCCAGCTGGACGTTTTCAGCGTGCCACTGCAGAAAGCCCTTTTGTCAAATAGTCTTACCTTGCTCATCACGTTTCTCTGACCCCTTCTTTCAAAAGCACAGCGTCAAACCGACAACAGCTTTAGAGCCCCAGATGGAAGCCCCGTCAGCATGACCTACTCCCAACATCCTCCAAAGCCCAAAACCAAGTCATCTTAAACAGCAACATATAAAATAAGGACTAGGTCAAACCTTCCCGATACCGGGTGTATGAGGAAGCCTGCTCACGCCCTGATCCTATGCTGATGAGGGCTGGACTCAAATCAAATCCAAGACTATTTATTAAAGGACCATTTTACAAGCAGGGAGGGTGAAAGGGGAGAGAGTAGTTTAACTGCAAGCAGTCAGACGTTTCTCATTAAAATATTTCTTGGAGAAGTAAACGGACCCGCAGTTTTATTCAAACAGATGTAGGCTAAACGCATCTCATTAGTCTGACAATATAAAAGCGCAACCGACTGAAATCATTTTAGTTTTGTCAGTGAAAAGGATAATGTATGCATATCTGGAGGGCACACCAATGGTAAAGATTACCCCCAGCTTCTATCTTAGCCGTCTAAAGGTATTTACGTGGGGTCTGTCTGTGTTGTGACAGTGTCCTAGACCGAAATGAATGCCTCTAACACTCCACATTTTTGAGCCATTCAGTCATGCATTTTTGTTATTGTTGAAAGTAGTGCGAAATTGCAGTGCATGAGCTGGAGTCCTTGGTGGTCTCCGAGGATTCCAGCTAAAAAGGCACTTCCTTTGTTCCGCGGAGAATGCGGTCCAGTAGGTCATTCAGAAGGGGAAATAAAAGCAGCGGCCCTGGGAGGGAGATGAAGGATGAAACAAAAAGAATAAAATGTTTTGGGTGTGAGCACATTAGCTACCATTTCCTACCGCTGCCGGCTGCGAGCACTCCTGTGCCCTGTATGCGCCGCTACCTCGGGACGAAGGTGGAGGGAAGAAAGAAAAAGGATGGAAAAAAAACCCAAAGCAAATGGAAGAACCGTTGCTCCGTCCCTTCGGCTGCGGGCCGCCGGGCGAGCGAGCGGCACCC
>NW_010514045.1:0-596 GCF_000687285.1 Phaethon lepturus
TAGGACTAATAAGGCTAGGGAAGTGACACAAATAGTGTCATAATGAAATTATTCCCAGATTTGGAGTACCAGAAATAATATCTTCTGATAGGGGTACTCATTTTTGTGTGCAAGTAGTGCAACAAGTTAGTAAAATTTTAGGAACAAACTGGCAACTACACACCCCATATCGGCCACAGGCAAGTGGACAAGTTGAGGAAATGAATCACTTAATTAAACAACAGCTAGCTAAAATCAGTCAAGAAGCAAATCTATATTGATACCAAGCACTCCTCCTAGCCCTATTATGAATCAGGGTAAAACCGAGAACTAAAGAGAATTTAAGTCCATTTGAAATTTTGTTTGGGCGGCCGTACCAATCCCAATACCAAGGGGAAGATCTCACCCAGTTAGACGAAAATAATCTGCAGAAATATATAATAGTATTAGGAAATTCTAAAGAGTGATTGCAAATGCCTAGAGATTCTAGCCAGACATTATCTCTAATAGGAGTTCCAGTTCCGGTTAACGTCTCTCTATTGAATAACCCCCACTATGGTGTAGGTCATGATAAGAATAACTTTATAGATGACCCCTCTTGGGGATTTGAAAAAGGT
>NW_010514045.1:1348-1618 GCF_000687285.1 Phaethon lepturus
CACTCGTGTGGTTTATCCTTAACTACAAGATACAGGATGTTCAACATGGTTCACTTACACAATTCCCTTACACAGGAGTTTCAGTTACGATTCAAAAGATACAATAGAAATTTATAACATCAAAGCCCCGTTTCACTATTATCACCAGGTTGCTGGTGTACGATGTCGATGTGTTGTTTACAGAATTCTGCCACATGGACCGCATGCACTGGATGTCATCCAGATCTTTTGAGGCCCACCTGTAACCAAGGTGATGGGGAAATCAAATGA
>NW_010514046.1:0-14849 GCF_000687285.1 Phaethon lepturus
TCAGAAAAGTTTGCCGGCTCTCCTCAGGCGCCCGAAACCCCTGTCCTCGCCCCCACCCCCAAATGCCGTTTCATTAACGCGCACGCGGTGGGATGCTCTGTGCCGTAGAAGCTTCCGAAAGTCACAAGAACCTTGCGGCTCTCTGGAGGGTGGATATTCAGGAATAGGTTGCTGTCAAAGCGCTCCTCCGTGCATGTATTACTCACAGGTTACGGCTGTATCTCCCTGCTCCAGTAACCTGTTGTATCTGTACCTGATGCTTACCACGCGCTGGTGAAACCTTCCTCATCTCTTACACAGGCTGGTAACGGTCTGTGTTGATGGGGGAAGGCGATTCACGCTGGTGGTTGAGCAGGGATTTTTGGGGAAGGTGACGGTGTTGAGCCCGCTGCAGGTTTAAGCTGCTCGATCATCGTGCAGAAGGTGGTGGTACAGTCACCTCTGAAATTTCAACAACCTGGTCCATGTGCCTGGCCTTCGGGTGGATGGATGAACTGAGGGAGGCAGGGCACGGATGTTTGCACACTTGGTAAAGACTTTATATTTTGAAAGGTGGTTCCTGTTTAATGTATGAGTGTTGCATAACGTCTTCGAGTTTGCAATAGTTGGCTACGAAGACTTACGGTGCTATTTTTAAACCCAGTAAAAGGGTGCTAAAATCTGATTGCGTGCGTTTTAAATTACAAACATGCTTGTTCTTGTTAGGACAGAGTTTTTTTCCTTTTGGGGTGGCAGTTTTTATTGCTGCTGCCGAAGCTGTCTCTGATGCTTTATTTTCTTGGGGAAGGTTGTCCAGTTTCATCACAGAAGTGTTTGACTGCCAGAGGAAAATGCTGCCAGTCTATCAAAAGACTCGGTGATTGATCTTTACTTACTGGAGACCAGTGACAGCAGAAGAAAATCCAGGCACTGAAACAGAGACTAGGTTAAGCTAAAAAAGAAAAAGTGTCTCTTCGGATGTGAGTTTGACTGCAGCCTCCAAGTGCAGAACAGACGTTTCAGTAGGGCCATATGCTTTGCCAGCTTCTCCAGAAGCAGTGGCAAGGGAGCTAATTTCTGACCTACAAATTCCCCCCCCTTTTTATATCTTTTCAGCCCTCAGCACTGAATCGGCAACTGTCGGATCATATGGTGCCTCTCTGCTGTGGACAAATGTCAAATACTGATGATAAAATTGATTTTCACCCATCCTTTTAACTAGGCATAAAGAACCTCTGTTTAGAGAGGAAGGATAGTTTGCTAACACCCTTGTTGTTTATGTTTCAGGTAAAATACCTATAATCTGTTTAACAGAATTGGTTTCTGAACAATCGTGGCCAAAAAGATCCACTTTTTAAGATAGTAATAATGCAGCTTTGTAGTTCAGGGAATATTTTTCAGTTTTTGCTGTTAGGCAAAATAAGAATGGTATCTTCTCCATATATACATACTCTAGTCATACATAAACCTTTGGTGTAGAGGAAATAAGATTATGGAAGCAAGAGCCCTTTGTCTGAATAGCAATGTTAGTTAATTACTTAGTATGCACTGCATTGAGAGACAATTATTCTGATGTGAATTTTTGGTCCATTAACGTGATTTCCAAAAAATCAGTATAGTAAGACCTTGCTGCTTTAAAATATACTCACAGTGAGGAGGGGCTTAACGGAATCAAGTAGATTGCCAACAGGTACTTCAGTTATGCCCACCGCAATCTTTTTCGCTAAGGTACTTGAGTATCAGTCTTAAAACATTTCATGCCAAGTAATGCGTCGGGAAAAAAACCAACCAACCAACACGTGAGCTTATGGAGTGATGATTTCATGCCAAGTAATGCGTCAGGAAAAAAAACAACCAACCAACACGTGAGCTTATGGAGTGATATCACTCCTAAAAGTGTTCTCTCTGAAGTGCTGCTTCTGGGAATTATGATTTAGTGAAATATAATGTAGAGTTGTAACAAGCCCCAAAATTTCTCTCAGCCAAAAGCTTTGCTTTTGCAAAGCTGAGGGTTTCTTTAACCTGGCTGCACATCATTGTTGGTATCGTGGATCGTGTCTGTCCACCCATTTTGCCTAAACTTGTCACCACTTGGCAGAGTAGTGAATGTAGTTAACACTCTGGAAGAAACTACTCTTAAAAGGTAGTTAAATATGTGGAATATTCCTAGATAGCCTCTGCAAAAAATCTATTTCTTATTTTCATAATGCATTTTCCTAACAAGATCTGCAAACAAAGTAAAATCCCTTTAGGTGTTGATCGTGACAGTTATACTGTACTCTCCCTGGGAAGTTCTTTGCAATGTGGACAAGGTATTGGTATGTTATTCTTTATTACCTAAAATTCTGTGGCATTTAGGTCCATATTACTCTAAAAACATAATTCTAGGTACTTGCTGTCATCCTAGTCCGGATGGGGTTGTGGTATAGTTTCAGATGTCCGGTTTTATCCAGATGAATGCACATTGTAACAGTTACACTGTGGAGTTATTCACGATGTCCAGGTATATGTCAGTGCAAAGTGGTAGTTTTAGGTGTGACCCTTTTGTAATAAAATCAGCATTTGATTTTCTGAAACTGTAACACAAGCAAACTGTTCAAATGCATGTGTTTGATGATCGGTATCTGTTTTAAAAAAAATCAACTCCACTCCTCTTTTCAATTCTTTATTTCAAGAACTCCTTAATTCTAGGAATTTGAATTAATAGACTATTCAATTTAATCATTTTAATTAATGCAGATACTATGCTGATTTGTTTAGAATGTATTATAACATAGCATATTAATGCTTTTCATGGTAACTCTTGGTGTCTCCTCTTCTCTTTTCCCTCCCTCCCATGTAATTTTCTTCTGATCCTACTTCAAAGTCCCTCAGTCCCCAGAAATCATTTGATTCAATTTCTGTTGCTATTTTCACATCATAAAGTTTCCTGTGTTGTTTCATAGGAACAGTCGCAGCAAATCAGATCTGTAAATTATACGAGATGTTTCAAAGAAAATATAATTGAAACCTTGTCTCAAGCAACTCCAGACTACCTTGTGGAAGGAGAAGGTATCTTACCCTGGATGAATCCTTCCCTATTCCCAGTTACTATTTTCCTCCTGTTCTTTGTCTTGCCTTCTTATGCATCATCTGTCAATGCAGGTCCTAACAACCTGACACATTTTAAATGAAAACAGTTCTCTTCTTGATTGTTTTCTTCAGCTCCTTCACTTGCATTTAGGTTTCGTCTGTGCACTGATACTGTTAAGTGCTTCTCCCATCCAAGTCTAAAGGCTTCATCATCCCAGGAGCGCTTGGCTCCAGCTGGTTGGGTTGCATTGCTGAAGGTAAACTGCAGGCATGGGGTTTGGGACAGGCTTGTTCAGTTTTCCTTCTGTATTGACTGTCATTGATGTTAATGTGAATTTTAGAGGAATGGAATAGACTAGACTATTTCAGTTGGAAGAGACCTACAGTAATCATCTAGTCCAACTGCCTGACCAACTCAGGGCTGATGAAGTTAAAGCATGTTGTAAGGGCATTGTCCAAATGCCTCTTAAACACAGGCATCGACCGCCTCTCTAGGAAGCCTGTTCCAGTGTTTGACCACCCTCTGGGTAAAGAAGTTCTTCCTTAATGTCCAGTCTAAACCTGTGCATGTGGTGACTGCAGAACATCAGCTTACTTATTTGGCCTAGCACGGACTGTTGTCCTTCCTGGATCTCCAGCTATCTTTTCAGTTGCATAGGATCATCCCTTCACTTCCTGTCTTGTGGTAATGAGGAATGGAAAGAACAGCCAGAGATTTACTCTCAGCAGATTAATCACACTGCCCTCTGCTGCTCTCTCTCAGCTGAGTTGATTTATCACAATTCAGACCGTGTTTACCTATTCTTCAAATAAACATTTTGCAGCAGCGTATTTCCCAATACTGGCTTGCAAGTAGACTTTGTAAGCGATAAACAAACAAAATTTATATCCCTTTGCTTACTTAAATAATAACAATAGAGGCATGGAGGGTTTTAGTCTCTTCTGGCAGCATCTCTAGAAGCCAGATCCAATGTGGCAGCAGCTCAATGGGGTATATACAGATGAAGAAGAGATGAAATCAAATTCCATTCATTGGACTTTCTCATGGTCCTCAGCAAGAGGTAGCGTTTTCTCTGCTGATGTGGTAACCTCCTTTCAATGTCGTACTGTTTACCCACAAAAATAAATTTTAATAGTCTTTCACTGAAGAAAGCCCTTCAGGTTTCAGCCGTTACTCTTCTGATGATTCTCCTCTGCTCTTTGGGTTTATTTTGCATTGTCCTGAACTCTTATGAGTAACAGGTGATCTTGCATGCTCATCTCTTCCAGAGACATTTATTTGCCACTTGGGTATTACACATCATCAGCATATACAGACTATAATCATTGTATTTTACATTTTCCTAGAGTGTAAAATCTACCTGAAGCAATTCAGCAGTTTCAGTCCCTAACATTTCAGTGCCTGGTAACCATCTTCGAGAGATGATCTCTGTTTTTGTCTTGTTTTTTCTCTAGGTTTATGATTTCAAACCGTTATGGATGAAAAGCTCCTGTACTCTTCCAGGCCTGGCTTCTCTGGAGCCTCAGTTACTTTTCTTCTGCTTCTTTTGCTCAGTTCTTTTCTGTGCCAGTTTAGATGAGTTTCAAAATAACACAAAGCAACCAAAAGCAGCCTTCCTGCCCTCTGAGGGCTTGCCTTCGTCTCTGTCAGCAGGGCAGCAGACCCTTAGCAGAGGGAGGCTTCCCCCATAGCTGGCTGTTGCTCCCTGCAGATACTTTTCTGTCATAGAGTCAGATCTCTTTTTCTGTTTGCTCATGTAAGAGAAATAGAGAAATCCATGGAGAGCAGGTGAGGAGGAGCAAGCACATGGCCTACAACTGTAGTTGCCAATCTTAAAAGGCTGCGGGAGGCACAGTGGGGTTTGGGCATGAGCTTCACCACCTACTGCTGTTGCCTGCTCCTGTTTTGCTGAGCTGGGAGCAGACGTCTTCATCATTGGTGTTACGGGGAGTTATGCAGCAGATTTGCACCAAGGTGGGTTCCCAAGCCACAAGGGAGGAGGGGAGCAGGCCAAGGCCCCTCCTTCTTCTCCGGCAGGTGGAAACTGCCAGGTGACCCGATCTGAGGCCAGGGTGAGAGCACTGGGAGATGCCTTGGAAGCATAGGAATGGGTGAGAATTGGGCTATTTCTAGCTGCAGTATTGGCAAGGCTTTATCACAGGCCAGCAGAAAAGAGCATCAAAGATTTAACCCTGTTACAGATTTCTCAGGAGAAATGGGTTTTCTTTTTTATGGGGGAAAATGGAGCATCTGTCAAATAGTTTTTTTTTTTTATTGTGTATGCAAGTTTGGATAAATAAATAATTTGTGGGGTGGGTTTTTTTTGTTTTAGTTTGGATTTTTTTTTTTTTGTGTAGGTGGCACATTTTATAAAGGGACTGTAGAATGGACTTAACAGACTCACCAGCGCAGCTTGTGTGAATTCAATGGCTGTATATTGAGATCCTCACTTTGATAGGATTCCTGAAGGGAAGCCTTGTCTCTTCTGAATTGTGTCCTGATAGCAAATGGTATTTGTTTGAAGAAATCCAGGTTTTGAGACCTAACCTTGGGATTCTTCTCTGCTGTGGGGACATGACTGCACTCCTCAGGCAACTTCCTCACTGAAGGTACATCACAAGGTACCTGAAGGTACAAGCACCTGTCACAGGGCTGCGCTGGTGTTGATCGCACAGGGTGACCTCAGACCCTGGCCCCAAGACAGACGGAAGGCAGTATATATTGCGATGTCCAGCACTGCCCCATTGCCTCCACAGCAGAGCTGTGGAGTGCTGGGGAGCTCGTCGCCAGGGTCTGCGTACGTCTTCCAGCCCTTGGCTGTACTGTCAGAGGGCTGACCACCCCTCAGTTATGACATTAGTGTGATTTGTGTTGCACAGATCAGACAGGCAGCTGATGCCGGAGGCTACACCACCCAGGAGCTGAAGGGTATTGTTTCTGAGTGGTGGCAAGCCTGGTCATTGACCAGAGAGGGCTCAGGAGGTCTGACCTGCAGGAACACTCTGTTGCCTTGTTGTCAGGAGTTGATTAAAGTGGCAATTACTTGTTTTTGTAAGAGGTGGATGGAGCTGGGTGTGCATATTCTGCACTATCCTGGCATGCTAGTCTTTGTCTGGGACATGGGCATTTTAAAACATCTTTTAAAGTTTCTGCATGGGAAGGCAAAATGCTTAGTGCAAGTCTTTAATTTCTGACTTTGTTAGTAATTCTTTAATCCTCCAGGGGCTCACTCTTTACCTTTAGGTATTCTTTTAATCCTTGTAATCGGTCATTTGTTCATCTGAGATTGTGTAAACTTCATTCCAGCTCTGAATATTTTCTGGTTTTGTTCTCTCCAATTAATTTCTTACATTATTATTTCTGTTTTGTGATGACATCAGTGACTCTGCTGCCTAAATCTTCTGGACCTTTCTTTTATTCTTTGAATGAGACCAACGGGATAGTTTTTAAGGGTTTATATTTGCCACTAACCATGATATTGGTCTCAATAACTGGT
Organism: Phaethon lepturus; assembly: GCF_000687285.1. Classification (NCBI taxonomy): domain Eukaryota; kingdom Metazoa; phylum Chordata; class Aves; order Phaethontiformes; family Phaethontidae; genus Phaethon; species Phaethon lepturus. The sequence goes on from NW_010514046.1 coordinate 6,549, forward strand.
GCTGTTTTACCCATTATAATTAGTAAAGGTTCAGACTCACCCTGTGTATACTGCTTTTCTCTGCTTTGATGTAAAATACTCTTGGAGTGGTTACTGGTGAACAGCATTTCAAGACTTTTACTGAAGATCAGTTCCCTGGTTATAGATAGTTGGTCATTTTAAATGTTCCCTCTTCCAGATGATAGTATTTTGCCTAAGGGATAAACCGTACCCTCTGCTTGTCATGCGTGTTAGAGGATTAAATCTTACGGGTGCGTGCTTTTCCTGTGTTGAGGAAGAACCTCATTAAAATTAAAGGGTTTCACTGGGTGGTATTGATCTCATCTGTTTGCAATAATGAGTAATTGTATATGAAACTGTTAATTATCAGGAAACTGCTATGCATGCCTCTAATGCTTCATATGATTCCCATATTTTGTTCAATTACATGGGCTGGATAAAGGTTGCACAATGTACTTCACGTCAGAGTTGGAAAGCAGAGTCTGTCTTTGCTTTATTAAGACTTTGTTGATGAAATGTTTTTGACGAGATTGCTTTGGTATTTTTTTTTTGGAGTTTTTGTTTAAGGTTTCACATTGTCTGCCAGGTATTTTAAGAAGCTGTAGAACATAAATGGATGTGGTGTTTTTCTCGTCTCTGGCAACTCAGCCAATTTTGAAAGAACTTCACGCATCTGACTAATAAACCAAGCTACCGTTTTGATCTTGTAAACACTTTTGTGTATACATAACTTTATATGTGTAAGATGTTCTGCTGAAATCCAGTGAGAATGTTCCTGTCAGCAAACTTTTTGTATAAACAGGCTCGTTCAAAAAACTGGAGTTGATTGTATTAAAATTAGCTGGGGCAAATGATGGTATTTCATAGCCAGCTGGTTATGCTGGGTTTCAAGATTGTTTCCATCGTGCACCGTACACTGGGGTGCAGAATTCTGCTCCCCTGTGGTTGTTCTGTTAGGTAGAGCTACCGTATAGACTGAGAAAAGACTGGCCCATGTTGCTGCTTTTACTGGCCAATGTCCGCACATCATGATTCAGTCCTTTATTTTTAGCTACCTAATTGCAGCCAACTGCTGCACAGAACACAGATAAGGCAGCTAATTTTAATATGAAAATCACAGTAACATATTGGGTTCATTGTGAAGAAAATGTCTTTTTTGTTTTCCAGAACTGAAAGCAACTTGTAGATTTTTTTTTTTTTTTTTTTTTTTGTACAAAGGTCTTGTTCTCGCATTAAGCTCTTATGGAAAAAATACACTGAAAGCAGCAAAACATTATGAATATGACAGGATGAGTATTCATGATTCTTCACATGACAGAGATATTTAATCATTTTTTCAAATATGTAAGAATCTGTTTTGTTTATGGAAGACTTATCTCATTTTTAGAAGAAAGTTTCAGGCATTTCTGACTGTGGGAATAAGCTTGAAAGGCTGGGAAGACAAATGGAATCCCAGATTAGCATCCTTAAAATAATGAGAATAGTTATCAAATCCCACTTTTCCCATGTGCCAAAATTGTCCCCCTTTCCTCTGATTCAAAATTGGTCTGTGCACAGAAGCAGCTGTAAACCTGATTTTCCCAAAAAATCCCTACACTGTGTAGCCATGGCCTGCCATCATGTCAAATGTTTTTTGTGTCTAAAGTTAATATTTTGCTTGTGCTCCTGAATAGTTTTCACTTATATAAGACTAAAAGAAAAATGTGCATGCTGCTGTGCACAGCCTCCCCCCCCAGAACTGAAAAATCAAGATGAGTTTCAGTCTGAGCTGGATTTGCCATGTGATATTGCCCAGAATAAATGCTTTTAGTTGTTGCTACGCAGGTAGAGAAGTGTGCATTTTATCTGTGCTTGTAACGCGTTCTTATTCTGCTCTTGTTTGTTTTATCCTCCTGACTCTAGACACAGTCGTTCTTTTGCCTTCGTATTAATTTTTTGTGTTACAAAAATTGAACGTTATGATTCTGTAAATGAAATAAATATTGTAGAAACTGGGTACAAATCCAAAAAATGTGACTGTGAAAGAGAATATGTGTACATTTTTTTCTAGTATCTCCTTGGGTATTACACAATACTATACTGTACATTATTTATGAAATTGCCTAGATAGTGTGATCTTTATGTAGACACTTTATTTTTTTGAGCTGCTATGTGAATGTTATCAATTCTTTATTCTTTGTAAGTATATTTCCATGTTCTTCCACAAAAATGGGAGAAAGGAGGGTCAGAATGTTGATGGGTAACTACAGTTAGTTACCTCAATAAGAACCATTTTTAAGAGGTAAATTTTGATTTAAAGATTTTTTTAATTTGAAGACTACTGATGTCAGAGATGCTTCCTATGTATTTTAGGTACCATTATATTATATTATATTACATTACATTATATTATATTAGATGGAGTATTGTATTGATGGAAAAAAATGGTTCTCATAGAGCTGTCTATTCTAACAGTAACTGGAGAACATTTTGAATAATTTGCTGGTAACAGTGGTTCTGGTCTACTTTTTATCCTTATAGAGCTATGAAGACTTTTTTATTATCAAAAAGTTCTTCTATTATAAAAAAATCCCTTTTAGAAACGCAACTGTGTAAAGTCATTCTTCATTTAATTTTAATTTAACATTTTGTGACCTACTGGGTTACAGTTCTGGACTCATCATGAAGTCCTATTTTCATCCCCATAATGTGTAGCACGCTGATTTTTACATAGTTCTGCCCTAACGAACGTGTAGTATCAGTTCATGTGCCTTTCAGAAACTTCTTGCACGGCTTTTTTACAGTTTTGTAAAAATCATATGAATTTGGCAAAATATTTTTTCCATAAATCTATATTTTGGGAGAAAATCATTGCTTTTCTTCTAAGCCATTGTTAGTTCCGTGACATAACAGATATTAAATTACTTTTGCTGACTCAGTGTCAGTCTGACAGATCTATTGTTACTTGAGTCATTCTTTGTAAAAGATTGCTATAATATTAGATTTCAACCAGTGCTCCAAACTTGCCCGTAATCAACACGTACGGTCCAGATACAGCCTGAGATCATTCTCCTGCATCTCGTGGTGGCAAGTTACCTGGATTTGTCAGGTTGACAAATAATCTGAAATTAGTAGTAGCTATCTGTCAACCTCCTCAATTACTCTTAGATTGCAAAATATTCCCTCATACTTATCCTGTGTGTTGCTGCTAAGAGCTACAGGTTTTGAAGTCATGATCTTAAAAATCTGCCATATGAGATTCTCAGTCCGCTTCCAAGCCTGTGCTGGAGCCCCCCCACTTCCCTGCCACGAGAACTGATGGGACTGGGGCCCAAAGCTCAGTGTGGTGCTCTGAAGGTTGCCCAAGCCCGGAGAAGGACAAGCCTTCTGCACCCAAGCGGCGTTCTCTCCCAGCGTTTGCTGTATCAGGGCCAAGCTGTCAGGAGTGTTGTGCAGTAACGCATTCGCAGCCACGTTCTCCAATACGCTGATCCTTGTTTTCCCGTCGTACCTAAGCCCGGGAACGACAGCAGCTTAGGGCCAAAGACAACAGCAGGATGCAGAGGCATCGACTTGGAATTCTAGGAAATAATAGATGAATAATCTAACTTATTAGTGTAGTATTTTGAGATAACAGTACACTAGTACCTTATTATCAAGAGTTGTTTTTGTTGTTGTTGTTGTTGTAGTGTATGTTAAGGAGAACAATGAGATTTTTGTAAAGGAGATTTTATTCTTGGGAGAAGGATCGTGAGATAGTATGGGGAAGGATATGAAATTACTCTGAAAATTTAGCATGTAAGTGATGGAGACTGGTGTTCGGGGTTTTTTTGGGTGGGTTTTTTTTTTTCCCCTGAGTTATTGTGGAACTTGAAAGTTCAGTGCTGAATGCAAGATGAGAGCTAAGATTGGGAACAGGCCAAGGCAGACCTTGAAAGTAAAGACAAAGACCCTGTTTATTGCAGGGAACTGTGAGAGGTATTTAAAGACAGAAGACATGATAGAGAGAGATGGATTAGTAAAATGACCTTTACAGCAGCATGATGAGTGAGAAAAAAATTGCTTTTATCAGTCTCGAGGAGAATAACATTTGAAGTAGTCAAGACATGATTTTGGTGTAAGTTTAGCTGAATTTAAGCAATGTGACTAGATAGGAAGGGCTGTCTCTTAATGTAGTTGTGCAGAACAAATCTGCAAGACTTTGGTTTGCCTGGGGGGATGCCCTGGGAAGGGTCTGACTGTCATGGCATGTTTTACAGTCACCACAAAAATAAGTGGTTGCAGATAGCATAGTTTAAAACTCTTTAATGTTTTTTGAAATTTGTTTTATGGTAGTTACTGATGGTGCATGTTCATCATACAGAACACATAGCTTTGCGGGGGGATTGGGCCATTTGCTGCGTTTCTAAACCATAGTTTAATAATTTTTGCTTCAGCCAACCATGGCTTTCTTCTGGTGTCTTTCTGATTTCCTAATAGATATAAACAATGCCTTGCTTTTTAGTTGTATATTATCCCTTTTCCAGTTACATGTTTAGTCCTTTTTTTATTGTTATACTGCTTTTACTTACTTCAACTTTAAAAAAACATGAATTATTATATAGTTTTTCTCAGTTGCAGGATTGTATCTGAATCAACAAGTTGTTGGTCACTTCTTGCTGTTTAATGCTTTCTCAGCTGACTTGGCTCGTAGCTGTAATGTACTGAAGACTGCTCCAGCATCTCCTTTCCTAGCTTGTTTATTTAAACTAGCTGCAAAACAAACTGTACTTTTTAATCATTGTGACTTGGGTGAATAATACTACAACTATACACATCTATAAATGCTTCTCCAAACCCACATGCGGAAAAAAACCCCCTAAACATTCAGGGCTCAATTGGCCAAGCCTAGTTGTGTTGGTCAACACTTGCGCCCATAGTCCCATCAGTTACTTGGTGAATTTGTGCTTATTAATTGGCACAAAGCTGATTGTCTGAATCCCTGCTAGCCTAGGAGACATTGGTGATGCTTGTACTGAAAGCTTTCTGTGCAACACAAACTAATGCTGTTCCTCTAATTTTTTTTTTTTTACAGTCTTACGGCAAAGGGGCAAGAAGAAAAAACCGATTTAAAGGATCAGATGGGAGTACATCTTCTGACACTACCTCTAACAGTTTCGTACGTCAAGTATGTGATTTTCAGCTTTTAAAAGACTGATGATTTGCTGATGTTAATGTTGAAGTAAATTTTTTTTTTTTTTTGGTAAATTGTCAAACCGAAGAGTGATAATACAGCCTGAGAAATAGCAGAAATCTCTGCTGTCACAGTGAAAAATACTTGGTTGCTATTGTTTTGATCTTGGTAGAAAATACTTTATCATTTCTTATTCATTTCCATGTATAGTAGTTTTCATTGTTTTTGTTACTGTAATGCCATCAAGTGATTAAAGCTGGAGGAGGAGGCAAAGTCTGATAGAAGCACCTAAAGTGGCAACTTTTTGGAAAAAGCATCAAAACCCCACCAATCCTCAGGGTTTTCCTGCTTAAAATAGTGCTGTGTGAGGCAGTGTTAACTTAGATGCTTTCCTCCCACATCCCAGTGTTATTTTAAGGCATGGGCTGGAGGGGAACTCCCCGGCAGCATTTGTCCCCATTACACTGATGCTGAAAGGCCTGCAGAGGATGGAGCGGTGCTGTAGGCTCCCATGACCTGTGCCTGCATGTCTCTACCTCAAAGGGAGAGACCCAAGTGGAGCCTCATGTGGATCCCAGACCTGTGTGGGTGAGGTGACAGACTTATGGTTGACTACAACTTGGAGAGCACGGAGGGTACCCAGGGCATCACAGTGACTGCACCTGTTGATTTAAGCTGTGGTTTTGCAAATGCAGACTTTGCTGTCTTTTTTGGAGGTTTTGTGGAATTTGGGAGGTTTAATTGCAGAGTTTTTGCTTTTGCCATAAGCAGGCACCAGACCAGCTTCTCAACTGGCTTGTCTTGCTTGTTGTTCCATCTCAAAACATTTAACGGCTCTGCTGCTGTTGCACTGGTTGTATCAGTACACATATTCTGTTTGCAAAATTCTTCTACTTTGTGCTACAGTGATCATGTGAGTAGGTTTTGTGATAGGCTGTAGATTTGATAAAGTCAGGCCCCTATTACATTTCAGTGTCTCTTGGACATAGGCTTTAAATATTAATTGATCATGGGAGTTTTTCAGTGGCGGTAAACAATACGAAGGTGGAAAACCTGGATCAATAAATTACTTATTTGTGACATTTAGTCCTGTTTAAAAATACTCTGAAAAAGCAGTCCAAGTAGTGTTTGGGAGCAGCAACAGGATCTCCCGGTTCCAAGGAATCTTTGTAAGGAAATCTGTGTTGCTGTTTTCCTTTGCTCCTTGTGGATGTTGAATTCATCCTGGAACATTTTTAGCAGAGTATGAGTGTTTATTTTACACAGGCTGCACATGGTTCTTTGCCTTTCTTGTTTACCTAAATGAAGTCTGAAGTTGGTCTCAAGTATCTCTTCTTGCTGTCATGAGGGGGAGCAGGTCAAAGAGAATGTAGCACAAGGAGGTGGATCATCAAACTATATAGAGATGTTGAGCTGGCCTCCTGTAGTCTGTGGAGATATGGTTGGTTCTATAGACTGTTGGGCATGATTTGTCAAATCTTCAAAACAGACATGTAAAACAGGGTTGGTGAGCTACAGTCCAAAAGTGTCTATATCTTTCCCAGGGCTGTAAAGGGACCACAGAACGTGACTACCTCACATGTAGATCTTACAGAAGAGATTTATGTATTTCCCTGAAATAAATCTAAATTTAGTAGTTACTCATGTGATATAATACAAGTGACTGAAAAGTGAAATCGGCTTCTGCAAAAAACAGAGATTTAATAGATTGCTGAAGCAAAACTCAGTTTTGAAATGGTATTGTCACTGAAGATAATGAAGGGAAGTTAATGGATAAATGTTACGTGACATTGTCCAAAACAAATTTTAAAAAATAACATTGTCACAAAACATTCCTCGTAAGTAATGTACAGGCAGAGCTGTTCAAGTTGTGACAGATGTATGAGAGAAGTGTCTCTTTACAATTGTGGCCGAGAAGTTTATTTCAGAGCTTGGACTGCATCTTCAACAGTCTTTCCTGCTCTGATTCTCCTCCTGGGACAGCTTGGTTGGCTCCTGCAGTGAGGAAGAATTGCCACCAGCATGACCAGGGTGCCCAGTGCCCCAGATACTAAACAGTTGCTTTCTGCTGGCTCAGCTGCTATGCCCTTCCCAGGAGCTGCCTCAGTGCTGCATATTGCTTGTCTCTTTCTTGGAGGATATATTACATGGTATAAATGAACGTAGCTGTTCTGACATAACCATTTATTTGCAGGAGAAAAAGTGACTCCAAGAACTTGGTGTTTCTCCTGACCTGGGTGAAAGCTGCAGAAAAGCAGAATGGATAAATGAACCAATCACGTACCCATTTATTTTCCGTTATTTTATTTTTGTGCTATCTTAAAATTGGGAAGTCAATTTTTGCTTGGAAAAGGATTTGTGCTGTTTTTGGCAGTGGTTTTGATCTAGACGTGGGATATACAGAACATGTTTGCTTTAGCAATGCTTATGATATCTAGAGTTGCCTTTTTTTTCCCCTCTGATACCTTTTTTCCCCCTTCTTGGTTCCTGTCTCCTTTCACATTTACGTCTTTACTTGTCCTGCAACTTTTGTGTGCATCTCTAAAAGTTCTCCCTTCTGCACTCAAGAAGGAATCCTGGAATCATCCTGAACATTTATTGCTAAGGTCTGCCTACGTTCCTCATAAAGAAGAAAGAATGTTTGGAAGGTGCTGTTGCATCATATTTAGTTGGCCCTGTCCTTAAACTGGGAGAGCTGCAAGAGGCTCAGGTTCTTGTTGTAAGCGTTGATGGAAAGTGGACATTTCGTAACAGAGAAATACGTTTGTGCTGGATAAGAGAAGGCAAATATGTCTAGTTTTGAAGACGTGTTACGCACATGTAAGGCAGTGGAGGTATTGTGCAAGAGCAAGTTAACTTTCTGCATATACGATTCAGTCGTTTGGATCCACAGAGCTGCTGGCTGTTTAAGTTAAAGCTGCTGCAGGAGGAAGCGAGTTAGTATCTATTACTTACATTGACAAAGCTTTATTGTGTCTGCATTTTACTATTTCCCTAAGGACATATGCACCTCTGGCTCCAATAGGTACCTGGCAAGCTTCCTGCAATGCATACCAAATGCTACAGTAGTAGAAATAATGCCAACTTAGTTTTATTTGAATGAGAGAGAACAAAGTAACATTTTATTCAAATTGCTTGAAAATTCCTGC
>NW_010514046.1:14880-81037 GCF_000687285.1 Phaethon lepturus
CCTGCACAGCCCTGTACGCAATGATCTTTTCCATTTAAATCTGTTTTTCAGAGTGCTGAAATAGAGCAGAGCAGTCTATCCAGTATTGTTTCTTATGTATATAGAAGAAGCATTAAATCAAAGCAAGACCATTTCATATATATAAAATAGAAATTTAAAAAGTGTTCTTTTCAATCCAGTTAAGCTTCCTCTGTATTGTGAATTTTATCTCTTGATATAGATTTTTATTTCTATTTTTTATTTGTGGCACACTAAAACCTATGAGATCTTAGGAGAATGTTTTGGATCATTTTCTATTTGTTTGTTACAGAAAATTGTTTGTTTAGCTTTGTCTCCGGAATATTAATGATATTGGAGCTTAAAAAAATAACTTGGCCTTCCTTTCACTTGCCAGCAGCTACTGCTTGACTTTTCAGTAGCAGGAGAGGGAAGAATTTTATTCCCCTCTGTTGTGTTCTGAAGTCTTATTGGCAATTAAGCAGTGTATTTGGAAACCAGAAACATCATTGCACACCAGTCAGCTCCTAACTGACTTTAATCAGCTCTCTTTAGGGAGCTGAAGAACATTGTGTTGTATAGTCTTCATCATCATTTTTGAGCTTTGGACTGATAAGCAGCTTGTTCTTAGGGTTAGCTATGAAAAACTGAATTGGATCTGATCTCTACTCGCTGCCATTTTGACTGATGCATGGTAATGACTTTTTTTCCCAAGTTTTTTCAAAATATGGATCAGACAAAATATTGGGCAGGCAATACTATGTCACTTCCCAGCAACATTATTTTAAGCAAATTGCATGTTCTGATAGCATTACATATTTTGTTGTTGCACTTCTGGACCTGTCTTTGTCCAGGTTTTATTTTAAATCCTAATGATTAATCACAGAGGCAGTCTAAGTTGTTGGGATTTCTATGTATTGCTAAGGCAGATTAGATTGTGAAATAGAATGTAGACTATGGACTTGCTTACTGAAATATTTAAGGTTTTACAAATCTGTTTTTTTGCCTTTAAATATTGGCTTGATGCCTGTTACACTGTGTTCACTCAGAAACGTAGCTATAAATAATTATGTAGGGAATTCATTATTCTTCCACTTTCCTCTAAGGACATTTGCCTAGCTGTGTAATTACCTATTGAATTTTATGAATGGTAAAACTAAGATTTGCACTAAAAAATGATTTGAAAATATTGAGTTAATTTTGTTCATAAACATGCCTCTTAATTTTGAGTTCACCAGAGAACTGGGCCATGGCAGAAATGTATTCCTCCTCTTTTAATTGCCCCCCCTTTTTTTTTTTTTAGATATATAGCTTAGCTTTGATTTTTTTCCTCTTCATGAGAGGAAGAGCTTATGTATTCAGCTCATACATGCAGCCTGCCAGCGAGGCAATGCATTTACAGACTGAGCTGCAAAGAGCTGGTGAAGAGTGGGCACAGGTATTAGCTTTGGTCCTAATGCCCAGTACTAACAGTTTCATGCTAAAAATGGCTTATGCTTTCTCTGCTAGGGTTGTTCCTGCTTCTTGAAGACTATGTGTGAACAAGATTGTGGCTAGCCAGAAAATGTAAATAAATAATGGGAAAAAAGCTCATTTGCAAATTAATATATTCTTACTCTCTTTGTGTGCCTCTAATTGTGAGACATGTTTGGCTTGTAGAGAAAAAAGGAGCTTTTCAGACTTGTTAGCTTTTATACATAACAAAATGAGGTATGTCAGAAATTTTTAAAGGTATTATGCAAACACTGATTGTAATACATGAAAAAGTATACCTACTGCTTGGCTTAATTTTCTCATCCTTTATTTCTGATGCTAATGTCTGGGCATATTTTGTTAGGTTCAGGTTTTTTCTGGTCTGATTCTGCTGATTTCACCAAAAGCCACAGCAGTGATGGTTGTGGCTGTGCTTGCTGCTGTGGTTGCATTGAAGCCTTACACAAGTGACCTGTACTAGAACATCTGCTTCTTTGAAACACATTAAAACCCTTATTTTGTGTGCTTTTAATTTCATGGAATTGTGGTATCCTATGTTTTTCACTGTGAATTACAAGTTTTTGATGGAAATGTATTGCACTTGGATAAAGCCACCTTACACTGAGGTTGGTATATGGAGTACAATGTCTGTACTGCTGTGTTCTTCTGGCATTAGCAGGAGGCACCAAACTTTGCTGTTAAGGCCAATGTGTGACCTTAAACCGTGGGCAGACAATGTAGTTTCAGGGTGATGTGCTGTTTGTATCAAGCAATTTTAATCAGTTTTTAGTCAAATCCAAGTACAGAGTCTGTACTTGTTATGATACAAGATTAGATAATGTCTCTAGGACTTGTGCTAACATGGTAAAGCGACTATTTTTTATGTATTTCTTGTCTTATGAAGTATACCAAGTTCGCAGTGGAAGAGTGGGTGAAGCACTTAGAGCAGTGTAAGAATTCATAAGAATATGTCAGTTCAGCTGTTGACGTAGAGTTTCATTCATGGCTGATATCTCTGTTTCTCAGTCATGTGGTAAAAACTAGCTAGATGGGGAGTGGGAGGAGGACAGATTTTAGAAGAGGCCTGATGAGAAGTGTGTGGCTGGAGGAACGAAGGGTGGATGGAGGAGAACGGGACTTTCCCTTCTAGTGGCAGTTGTAGAGCTGCACTTTAGGCTCTGTAGACATGGGAAAATCGCATTAGGCTCATTGAGCTATAGATTTCCTCAGCTGTAGCAAGTGTTTGAAAAGTCTCCTTTTTTGGCCTGGAGAGAATAGAACAGATGCCCCTATAAAGCATGGGATTTTGGCATGCGTGACTGGAGGGGAGGTGGCTGAGAAAAACCCAGCGGAAAGGAAGTTCATTTGCGGACTTCAATTCTTTCATGGGCCCTTTTTTGCCTCAAATGGTTTCTAAGAATAGAAATCAAAACGCTGCCATGTGTTTAAAAAAAACCACACACCCTCTAACCAAAACAAACAGACAAAACATCATAAAACTCTTCTTAAACATCCGTTTGCTCTTCTTGTAGCAGGGTGTGAGAAAATTACAGGGGGGAACAACTAAATATAACACTTTATTAAAAACTGAAGGATAGGAGCCCTCTTTATGGCCTTGAATGGGTGTGCATGTTTGATGTTACTTACAAACAGCTTAAGTCAACACAACCTTTTCCAGGCAGCATTGGAAGTTTTGAAGATCCTATCTGATAGCTGCTGAGATGATTGCCAACGTTGTGTTTGAGCTTGCTTAAGATGATGGGTGGGTGTTGCGAGGTGTCAGAGAGGACATATGTGGCCTCCTGCAAAAGGACGAGGAGATGTGAGCCCTGAGGTGGGAGGTGGCATCCCCACTGGTGGCAGCCGTTGGACCTTCTCCTTTGTCATTCCCATTGCTGCTGTCTCATGTGTGCCTCCTGGCTCTGTGCTTGTTCTCTGGGTCTTCTCAGGGAGAGGAGAAATGGAGCTTTCCAGATGCTCAGGAACTACCACAGCCTGCACTCAAGTCTGTCAGCATCACATGTGTCCCTTTATAGTGGAGCGTTTGAAGGGCATGACAGGACTTGTGCATCCCTGAGCCACGTGGGATTTCTGCGGGTGACAGGGCTGCCTCCCTGCTGTGGAGAAGGACGAGGAGGAGGAGGCATGGGCTTGGCTGCTCAGACAGTCAGAGATGTGAGGGATTTTTAAGCAGTTAGGCAAACTGATGGAGGTCAAGCATCATCTTCGCAACTTTGCTGAATATACAGCTGGAAACTCTTCCATCACAGTTCATGGTATGGGGAATGGGCAGAAAGGCTTAAACCTAACTGTGTTTTTAGGCTTTCTCTTTGGCTGAATATCTTCATGACTGGCAATTGCCTTCTGGCAGTCTCTATCTCACGGTTTTGTGTTAATCAGAGTGTGTTTTCCATGAGCTGAACCTCTCAAAGCTTTACAGATGCTCCAAGAACCTTCTTGCCTGTATTCATTTGTCTTTTGGGTGGGATATAGCAGGAGAGAAAAAAAACTATACGGTTGTAAACAGTTAAGATGAAAATTAGGAATAGGCTTGAATGAGAATAAAGTGTTTTATTTTGTCTCCTGCTTCTCCCAGGAAATTCACTGCAGTTTCTGGTTCTTGTAGGCAGCATTGTCTTACTCAATAATTTTGAACATTGTGGTGAGATGCAAGGTTTATTATTTGCTATCATAGATGTCTTCTAGTTATAGTAAACATAGACATACAAAGTATCTGCAGTGGATCAAGAGTTCAGATGCATATATATAATTATAGCTAATGCAAAAACTGTCAAAACTGATTTGTGAAGATAAATGCAGTATTTTCAGAAATAAGAAATCTTTCAGAAAAAGAACCTTTTTCTTACAAGCCTATTTAGTTGGAGTGGATTTGTTTTAGGGTTGTTTTTTTAATTTTTTTTTTTTTAATGGAGTAGTCCATTGGTATTTTTTTAACAAGGCCTTAAAATATGGTTGTGTTTTTTTAGAAATAAGATGTTTTAAGTCACTTGCAAAATTAAAGTTTATAATTATATGTAAATACAACTGTAAACGTAGCTGCTGGCTTAGTTCCTTTAACAGAAAAGTAAATCTGAAGTGATTTTTGTCATTTTAAATATTACATTGATTTTCAGGGTTTCCATTTACGCTGTATGGTTTTGATTGGGAACGAATGCCTAACACAAGGGAGCAGTTTGGTTCTCTGTAAAGCAAATGTCATTTTCTGCTCCAATATGCAAGCGATTTCAAGGAAAAATAACTGCCCATTGGCTGATGTGCAGCTAGCTGCTTCAGCTTCTCTCCAGCGTGGAGCTGGGATGCTCCTACTCACTGGCAGGGCTCAGGGAGTAAAGAAAGGTACTTTGCAATTAGCCAGAAGGATCTCCTGAATCTTTTGTCTTTCATGCTACCCCACCAGTATGCTCCTGCTCAAACAAGAGTGTTTGGCTTCGTACTTCACTAAGTAGATAGTTTGCAACATATACAAGTGCCGTTTCTGTCCAATTAATCATGAAGTTGCCAGTTTTATGGGAAGTTGCAGCAGAGAGCTGTCTTCCCTTGGGCCATGTATTTAGACAGCACTTCCAACACTCATTATATGTTCCTGCAGATTTGAATGTTGCTTTTTTTGTGTGATCCGACTCGGACTTCTTTTTTTGCTGGAATATCAGGTTCATTGAAGAGCTTAGTGCTCCACTACTTCTAAAATGAATTGTAAATCTTCTAAGGAATTTACAAGAAAGCTTTTTTCTGGGTATTGAATTGCGGAGTGACATTCATGCGAGCACAAGTAGTGCGTGTTTTTTTCACTGATGATCGCATAATATTTTAGTTCCCAAATATGACTGGCCTGAAAAATAGTAGGACCTGAAGCAGTCCTAAGTGTATGAAAAACTGGAAAGCTACCCTTCCTTAAAATCTGATATCGTAGAATATCTGAATTCTTCCACCTCTGCCAAAGGAGATCATTAATAATCCTGTTGAGATGGATAGCGGTAATTCTAAGCTCCACATAAACCTGTAGCCTCCTATATGATAGATGATTGTTATCAGATGGTTTACTTGTAGGATAATCAAGTCTTGGGTAGCAAAGAGAACTGGTTCTTTCAAACAAGTGGGGAACTGAAAGAGGGGAGGACAGGTGAAGTGAAAAAGGGAAAAATATATCTATATATGCCTTTGATGTCTTTTCTCCTATTGTCTCCAGTGGTGTTTTTGAATTTTCAGTTGTTTTGCAGGTTGAAACAGAAGATATTTCTGAAGTCTGGGAAGGCTGTTTCAGGATGAAAATTAGAATTCTGCTTTTATGCTGAATTAGCTTGAGATGCATGTCTGTAATGTTAGAAATACAGCTTTAAGCCATGCTTGATCAGTTGGCTCTCAAAGTTCTGCTTATCAGATCCTGCTTTTGGAGGGACAGAGCTGAAGGCAGGAGCCGTTGTTCCTGTAGAAACAGTGAAGCATGGCTAGTTGGGTTTATTTTTCCTACAAACTATGAAAATTATAGTATATATTCAGTAATCTCTCCTTACTACTTTTCTAAAAACATGTTATTGCATGCATAGCTCTCTGAAAAATAAATCATTCTTTGTCTACCTTCTTTGACCTTATTTACTTTTTAGGAATTCTTTTGAAAACAGTAATGTGTCAAGGAAATGTTTGTTTAAAATAAGAAAAGATTAAAGATTATTTCAGCCTTGTCCTTGAAATAATTGCCAAGGAAATTGCCAGAGTTGGTAATAGAAGTCGGTTGGTTTTATACATCTCTTTCCAACATTAGCTACAATTTATCCATCATTTGCCATTTATACTGAAATGGAAACAAGGTACTTTCCTAAGCTGCTTCTATTGTTAAATAACACACTAAAATAATACGTTAAAATAAAATTTCCCATGCTTAGGAGAAATAATGTTTGCTCAAACCCCATCAACAATTCAAAGATATCAAAGGGTAAAATTTGCAAAATCTTCATGTTCCTGTTATTATCTGAGAAAAGTGAACAGTATTTAAAATGCTGTTACAGACATGACAAAGAAATGAAAGCACATTAATAGATTTGACCGAGTATGCTGTTACTGTACTTCAAAATCTGCATGTACAAAATGAGTCAACACCTTACATAATAAATAAGTGCGGTGAGAAAGTGTGGTGTTGAGATAAAGCCTCCGAACGAGATGACACAGCCAAGTGGAAGAGAGACAGCATCAGTTTGAGGCCTAAGAAGTAGTGATTCATTGAAGACAGTCTGGAAGAATTGGTAGTGTGCTGTGTGCTTTTTTTTACGGAAACAACTTAACTCTGGAAGGTTGAAGATTTTTCTAATAATATTTGGTTAATTGCTTATAAGCAAGAGCTACTTAGACCAGTACTTAAATTTTTTGCACAGTGTTAAGCCTGTGTGTGATATTTATTTATTTTAGAAAGATTGCATGCAATTTAAAATAACTTGTATTTGCATTGTTAGGTAAAATATTGCTGAAGGTTTTGAAGAGAGAAACTGCTTGAAGGCTGTAATGCTCTCCCAGCAGACTTGTGGAAGATTTTGGGATTACCTCCCACAAGTAGTGTTTGAACTTCAAGAACACCTATACACATTAGCAGTATGCAGTTCTTATTTGAACCAGTGCTTATATCTGTATTTCATTTTTTAAAGTGTGTGCTTTGCCGTTCTCTCAGCAGTGCATCCCTGGCTAGCTATGGCAGCTGAAGCCCGTCACTCCGCCAGAGTGTCCTTGTGATAGACAGTGGGCGTGAAAAGGGCTTGCACCAACCAGTCAGCCACAGATTAGGTTCTTCTCTCTTCCTCTGAGGCAAATCTGCTAATATCCATTTTATGATGCTCTGATGCCTCTCTTTGCATGTTTCCTAAAATCCCTAGTTAAACTAGCTAGATGGTTTATTAATGCTGTATTAAATTTGTATTGAAAGTGTTCTGTTTAGCACAAAACATTCTCTTTCTTAAACCCGAGTAACTAATTCTAAATCTTGGGCACAGATGCAGGTGAGGAAGCAGCACTAGTGAATGGAGACAGTGCAGGGCAACTCTGCACGTGCAGAAAACATGCGATTGCCAGGTCTGTGTCAAAGCCTGGGGTTCATGTGGGCCTGCATCCAAGGTTTTCACTGAGAGATGCAGAGGATCTGCTCTGTGCTTTGAGGTATCTAATTCCCATGTGCACTAAACTGTAACTTGTAATCAAAAGTATTACCCTTGCGTCCAGGTCTACAAACTTCTGCATGAATCAACAGGTCTTGTTAGGAGGCTACCTGTGAAGAGGATGAATTTAGAGGAGTCCAAAGTAAGATTTCCACACACACTCCACCTCCCCCCCGCCGCCCCAGGACAGTGGCTTTCCTTTGCAGTCCTGCTCAAGAGTCTCATCTCAACCCAATAGTCTCTTTTGTGTTTTTTCATCTCTTTGCTCAACTGTACGGTTTTATGTATCTGGCTGAATAGCTTGTCAGATACACAACTATCATAAATCCTGCAGAAACCCTATGAAGAGACTATGTGAGTTACTCTGTCTTGAGAAAGAGACAAGAAATGTCATCTTTCTTCCAGTGGGTCTGGGTTCTTTTATTCCCGCTCACAGCTAGGATCTCTGGTGGCACACTTGAAGAGAATAATCTAAGCCACAACTTAAAATGTAACAAAGGATTGAGAAGCAAAGCATACTCTGTTCACTGCCTGTATCATACCTCCTAAATGCAGTTTCCTTTATATGCAAATAATGCCCATTAACTGGTTATGAACCACGGTAACATTTATTATAAACCTCTGATGAGACATGTTCACTAATTACAATAACTTACTGAAATTTTGCTGGTTGTCTGTTCTTGAATGATGAATATTTTTTAAAATTTGCATCTAAGGTTTCTCTAAGTCTGCTTGATGTATATGTCCCGTATTAACTGACAGATTCATGATGCGTGGTAAGTTTTGTGGGCTTCATGGATGTGGTACTGGCCAAGAGATCCAAGACACAGTGAGGGACTTGTCATCTCAGCAGGTGAATAAATGCAGAGTGCTTGCAAACTCTTCAGGTCTGTCCAATGATTTATGTGCTATGCTTTACTCCATCAAAGTCTAAACTTCATTTCTAAAAAGAATGGAGTTGTATTACCCAATAGTTCTCATATACCCTGAGCAGGCCATTTTTTTTCCTGCTCTTTGAACTTGGCAGAATTTCTGGAAGGAAGTAGTAATTTTAGAAAAAATAGAAATAATTGCTTTGTTGTCTGCAACTTTGCTTTTAGATTACAATTTCAGAGGATCACTGTCCCTTATTTCTGCAATCAGTCAACTTTCTTCAAGTATCTGTAGACTGTCATCATCTCAGACTAATGAATATGTGTTATAATCACACTGGCATAGTTTATGTACACCCTGCCTATTTCCACCTGTCTACTTCCATGCTTTTTTGAAGGACTCATATCTCAAAGACTGCTGTCGTAAATAATTACTTTATGATAGCAAGAGTTTTAATGTAAACACTTATTCATTCCAAAAGAATAAAAAAAAAAGAACAGCATTCATCTCAGACCAAAGAGGATTTGAAACTTTGTGACAAAAGAGAACTGTCGTTACATTTGCACTTCCTATTCTCTCTCTAGAACCTGGAGACTTCCTCTGAATGTGTCAAGACTGTGTACTTACAAGTGTTGGTACTTCTAAAAATCGTAAATACTTCCAGTTTGATCATGACATTTTAAGTAGAAAGCTTTTTTTTTTTTTTGCTATGGAGGTATCTATATCTAAATAATATATATATATATAATTTGTACATATTTTATATGTATCTGTATATCTATATATAGTAACCAAACTCCTGGCAGTCTGAAGTACAGAGCAGTATCACGTTTTATCCTTCCTGCAAATTTTTGCTATGCAAAGTGCAACTCAGAATTTACTTAATTTGGTCCCCGTTACATGCCTGAAAGTCAATGTGGTGAAATTCCAGTTTAACACACTTCAGAATTTGGCATTTAATTTTGTATTCTTCTTTCTATCAGAAATTGGCTTTCTACCTTGGCAAGATTCATGACATCAGTCCACAGCTAAATCCTTACATGATACTTAGAAGATCCTTTGGTCTGCTTTGACATATGATGTCATGCACTTTTTGTTATCCTACACCCTGTACTTTCTCACAAAGCAGAGTTAGCTAAATCTAGGGCTTATTTCCAGCATACATCAACTGTATATGCTTTGGAGAATGTCCTATTAATTCTTACCTCCAGAAATGGTAAATGGAGCCCCAAACCACTGAAAAATCTGTATCTTTGGTACTTCATCTTCTGATCATAGCTATAGCTATGGATGTTTCATTGTTGATGCGGGGAAGCACTTGTGGGTGACTTACATTTAGCTAAGAGTTACTAATCATCAGGGGAAACGGAGAGATCAAATAATAATGGAACCCACTGTTGCAGTATTTGCTTCATTAAATCAAAGAGGGAAAGTTCATCCATGGGAACAGGTAGGGTCTGAGGTATTATAATTTTGGGAGATCTTTACTTCATTTGTGCTTTTATCGCCTCCGCAGAACAAAAGTGCACAGCTTCCCCCGCTGGCCCCGATCGGGGGCGTCAGTCCTCTGTGGTGGTTCCCTGGGGCTTGCTCTGAACTGGATCTGCTTGTACTCTACTCTTGACTAAAGACCAAAGCATGTTGTTCAGAAGGTGGCATTGGATCTGCTCCATTTTTCTATGTTTTGTGCTGTAAAACACTAACCTGTTTAGGCTTGCCAGTTATGTTGGTTTTGCAGGCTATTTGCAAGAAGAATCATAGAATAGTTTGGGTTGGAAGGGGCCTTTAAAGGTCATCTAGTCCAACCCCCTTTGCAATGAGCAGGGACATCTTCAACTCGATCAGGTTGCTCAGAGCCTCATCCAACCGGCCCTTGAATGTTTCCAGGGATGGGGCATCTACCACCTCGCTGAGCAACCTGTGCCAGTGTTTCACCAGCCTCATTGTGAAAAAAATTTCTTCCTTAGATCTATCCGAAATCTATCCTCTTTTAGTTTAAAACCATCACCCCTTGTCCTGTCGCCACAGGCCCTGCTAAAATGTCTGTCCCCATCTTTCTTATAGGCTTTAAGTACTGGAAGGCTGCAATAATGTCTCCCTAGAACCTTCTCTTCTCCAGGCTGAACAACCTCAACTCTCACAGCCTGTCCTCATAGGAGAGGTGCTCCATCCCTCTTATCAGAGACAGACCTTGGCCAGATCAAATGATCAACTCTGCTGTTTCCAAGTGTATTGGGTTTGTGTGTCATGGTTTTTTTTGGTAATGGGCTGTGGGGGGGGACTACTGGGGTTCTTGGGAATAAAACGGCAGGATGGATACCATCATGTGCCTGTGGATGTGGTAAACAAGATAGCAATGATGTCTCCACCAGCTAACAAGAAGGAAACACAATCTTTCCTAGGCCTTGTGCCGTTCTGGAAAATGTATATTCCAGGTTATAGTCAGCTTGTGAAGCCTCTCTGTCGAGTAACGTACAAGAAGATCTATTCTGAGTAGGGCCTAGAGCATGTCAAAAAGGAAATAGCTCATGTGGTAGCTCTTAACGCCTGTCTGGACAGGACCAGCTGTGCAAAATGTACTATACCCTGCAGCTGGGGAGCACTGTCTCACCTGGAGCCTCTGGCAAAAAAAACATCTGGAGAAACCTGCAGTTGACCATAAGGGTTTTGGAGCTGGGGCTGTTGTGGATCAGAAGGCCACTACACCCTGACTGAAAAAGAGACACTAGCAGTATATGAGGGTGTTGGAGCCATTTCAGAAGTTGTTGGTACAGAAGCATATCTCCTCTTGGTACTGTGATTACCTGTGCTACACTGGATGTTCAAAGTAAGGATCCCCTCTGCATATCACGCAACTGCAGCTGGAGAGAGGAGTCAGAATATGCGAGAGAAACAGCTCTGCAGACACCAAGGTCTGTGAAGAAAGAGGGGGAGGAGTTGCCTCAGGCGCTGGAGCAGAGATACCTGTGCAGGCTGTCCCCCGGCAGCCCATGGTGAAGCCCATGGTGAGGCCAGCTGTGCCCCTGCAGCCCATGGAGCTCCGCACTGCAGCAGATACCCACCTGCAGCCCCTGGAGGACCCCACGCTAGAGCAGGTGGATGCCTGAATGAGGTTGTGACCCCATGGGAAGGCTGCACTGGAGCAGGCTCCTGGCAGGACCTGTGGACCTGTGGAGAGAGGAGCCCAGGCTGGAGCAGGTTTGCTGGCAGGACTTGTGACCCCGTGGGGGACCCAGGCTGGAGCAGCCTGTTCCTGAAGGACGGCACCCCATGGAGGGACCCAGGCTGGAGCAGTTCGTGAAGAACTGCAGCCTTGGGGAAGGACTCACATTGGAGAAGCTTGTGGAGGACTGTCTCCTGTGGGAGGGACCCCAGGCTGGAGCAGGGGAAGAGTGTGAGGAGTCCTCTCCCTGAGGAGGAAGGAGTGGCAGAGACAACGTGTGATAAACTGACTGCAACTGCCATTCCCCGTCCCCCTGCGCTGCTGGTGGGGAGGAGGCAGAGAAATTGGGTTTGAAGTTAAGCATGGGAAGAAGGGAGGGGTGAGGGGAAGGTGTTTTTAAGATTTGGTTTTATTTTCTCATTACCCTACTCTGATTTGATTGGTAATAAAATAAATTAAATTTTCCCCCAAGTCGAGTCTTTTTTTGCCCATGACGGTAAATTAGTGAGTGATCTCTCCCTGTCCTTACCTTGACCCATGAACATTTCATTGTGTTTTCTCTCCTCTGTCCGGCTCAGTAGGGTGAGTGATAGAGCAGCTTCGGTGGGCACCTGGCATCCAGCCAGGGTCAAGCCATCACACCAAGGTAGTTTTAATTTTTCATCATTGGCAAATTTGTGGTCAGTCAGCTTACAATTCTGGATGAATTTGTGCATCACAAAAAGAGTTCTTCATTTAGACATTGAATGCCTTCCTCTTATTGGCTGACTATTTGGTAGACATTGGACTTGGGGGAAATCCTATTCCTAGTTTATATAAAACTTAAACAGAAAGTGTATAGCGGACTTTCTTGGCAGCGCACATAAGATTTTATTTTTCATGTTAGAAAAGTTCACTGTATTTATGACTGATATTATTCATGGTTTTTCAGAATGCATACTTGAAGTCAAGCAGCTGCAATTTACAGTTAATCTGGCAAACATTTACCCCTCTGCTTACTCTGAGTATTGCTCAGGGATTTTTCTCTACTAGCTCTTTATAAGGCTCTTTGAAAAGTCTCACCAATGTGGTTCTGCCAGCTATGGAACAGGACCTTAACTTCATCTTATTTGTACTAATGGGCCTTCCTTTCAAATCTGTGTATGTATCATTACATTTTTCTGTGAGAGTGGTATTTTAATGGTCACTCAAGGGTTGGAAATACAATAACCCTTATGTTTCCAGTAAGACAGGCTCTGTCTCAAAATACATCATGAGTTTTTTGTAAGTCATTCCCAATCCAGAACACTATGAAAATCTGAAATGTGTATAAACACATCTCTGCCAACATGGGAAAGTGCTTCTCATTGTTTTGCACTTTGCTGGTGAGAGTGTTTGCCAGCCCCTGGGGCAAGAAGACACCACTCAGAGAGGCAGGTGAGCTGCTGAAGATTAGTTTACCAGTGCTGGCAGCTACCAGACTCTGTGCTCATATTGGCTTGCTGGGGCGGTGAAGCTGCACAGGCTGCTCAGCCTGCTGTAAGGGGAAGGGTCTATATGCTGTGTCCCAGCAGGTCTCTCTGGCCCTGGGTGGCCTGTGCATTGCTGGCATGCTGTTTCAGGTCAAGTAGTGTATGCTGCTTCTCGGCGACAGAGGACTATAGGGGTAGTCACTTGGATGTATGCTGTAAATAGTATAACCCAGAACTGAAGATTGTGGTTAAAGTCCCTATCATGCCAAAAAACATCAAACTTGGACACCTTAGTCCCTCTGGTTTTGCCCAAACTGCGGGAAGCCCCTGGGTTTGGAGCACACTCTTCCTGCACTATGGCAAGCAGAGGTGTGTGTGGACACCACTTCCTTTTTCCTCAGCCTGGCATTGGATTTTCCCTGGAAGGAAACGAGTTTGCAAGGAGACCCAACCTGCTGTGTGTTCCCAGAAGGTTCTAAGTTTGGGCAATGGCTGGACCATTCTCTCCCTGGGGCTGCAGGACGTTCCTCCCACAGGTTCACACCTGTCTTGTTGGCATGGGTGTCTGCAGCTGCTAAAAGGAGAGAGCAAATCCTGTTTTGAAAGAGTGTTTTGACAAAAAATGTGTTGGAAATAGTGAGGTAAGCAGGTGCTCAGTATGAAATATGTCTGGAAACAGACAAAAATGGAAATGAAGTTAATATATCAGTGCAGAGAGTATTTCCCAGCCTTTATAAGCAGAAAACCCAGAACACCAGGGTGAATGAAGAGAAATTTTCCAACTGTGCCTACAAACATTTTATACAGCACATTTGCTATATAGAGTATACTAGGGATTTCTGAATAGAACTGATTTATCCGATTGCTAGCAGTCTGTTGTTTGTTAGGTCTCTAAGCACCATAAATGAGGGTGACTGCGGCATTTGGATAAACGTGGCTCCTTCCTTATATGGTACATCCTTACCATGTAAGAGAGGTTCTATTAATTACTATCTACTTTGCAAACTTGTCTATTTTTTCATGAGAAGATACGGTACAATTTGTGCTATTCTATTTTAGAGTATTTTTTTTACTTGCTTTTGTCTTGCTTTTCCAGGAGAAAAGGAGAACCTGGTACAAAGTCAACCCTCACTGTTGCTTAGCACATTTTGTGTGCCCTCAGTGGATGCTGTTGGCATCAGCCAAGGCAGAAAGTGCCATTTGAGCTCTCATCCGAGCTAGCAGCATTCCTGTACATGCTTGATGATTATGGAGATAGACCAGCTCTTTCAGAAGTTGATTTCTATTGCCTAAATTAGTCTTCTGCTCTAAATTCCTCTCCAGAAGAGGGTAATTGTAGTTCCACTGAGTGCAGGGGGAACATCAGGGAAACAGCTTTCTCATTTAGCTGCCTGTGGTTGGTTGCTGTGAATAGTCTCTTTTGCTCATACCTGTGTCTGATGGTCAGACTCTCTTCTCAGTTGATGTTTCTGCAGCTGTTTAGCATTATTAGCACCTCTTTAGCTACTGAGCACAGATTCAGCACACATTGCTGCAGTGTTCTCTGCATCTGTGCAGCTTTCTTATTCCTATGGAATCTTTTTGCATCTGTTCTACTCGGTTGAAATCATATGATCTATACCTATGGGGTGTAGAATACAGCAGCACATAAGCTGTTTTTAATTTTATTGCTGTTCTGCATTTGGGAGTGACTCATTGCTCTGGAGATTGAGTTGATAAAACATTTGCACATCTCATTAATCTAACACTGTAATCCCCAAGAAACATTACAGTGAAAAAGCCTATTGCTCAGATGGTGCATGGTAAGCTTTACTTTATTGATAATACTATGGTCTGCACGTAACAATCCTAGGTGTAATTTTCTAGAAAATAAAAATACAATCCAAGGATTCCTTTACAGAATCCAAAAAGTAATGTCTTGGAACTCAGACCTCAGGGAGCATTGGATCAAGAGTTTTAAATGGCTGCAGTTTAATTTTGTTAGTCATACCATTCATTGTCATTAATATCACCCTTGATGCTTTTCTGAGCAGTGACATTTTTCTTTCTTTTGCAATATAAAGCTTGGAAAGTGGTGACAGCCACCTGATTCAGCAAGAGATTGGTTTGAAAACTATTTTAAACCTCTTACTTTATGTAATGGTAGTCCATAAAGTGATACACAATAATAAAACAAATGGAAAACCTTATACAGCCTTGCTTCCCTGTAGATTTACAATTCTCATTTAGACAAGAATTTTAAGGCAGAGCATAACTAGTGAGATACTTTTCAAATTCTGACAACTAGATTGATTATTTTCTTGTTTCACTGACTGTTTCTTTCTACTTCATCTTGGAATATAGTGTCTCATGTCTCCCCTGCTTCCCTCCCTCTCCAAAAAACCCCAAACCAAAAAGAGCTAAGGAAGGGTCCATGCAGTCTATTTTAGTAGTATAAAAAATTCTGAAAGTGGGGAGAAACTGAAGGTAATGTCTGCCTTGGCAAACAGTTATTCCCAATATTTAATTGTAGTGGAATGTGCCTACTGCAGAAACTACAAGCAAAAAGTAGGAAGAAAAACCAGTGTAGAGTCCACTGGAAAACACTTTACCACAGTCAAGCTCCAAACCTCGCACTTCAAAGACAATAATATTAGGCCAGGCTTAGGAGCAGCCTGTTTTCCTGGGTCTGGACAGCCTGCCTCCACATGAAGTCTCCCTGTCTGGAGCAAAAACTTGGTGTTTGCTGTAACATCCTTCGCGGTGAGTGTTAGAGTTTGTAGCATTTGTGTATCTTCTGGGAACAATAACTTTTGAGGTAGTCAAGTTGTTACAGTAACATACCAAGAATGACGCTTCGGACTGTGGTAAAATATATAGGCAGTTCTCAACTTAACTCCCTGGTTGTAATTTTGGGTTGTTTTTTTTCTGCTGTGCGAACATAGCACGATGAGATGTGTGTGCAAGGTGAAGTGAAGAGCTTTGCTTTTTTGAAGTTATGTGTTGTGTGTGTGTACATGTCTTATTTTCTTTTCCTCTGGAGGACATGAAAATAATTCACTTGTCCTGAAACTTCTGGGCAGACTGGTGGGCACCTGGTGTGTGAATTTGCCCCACAGTTTCTGGAGAGCAATGTTCCCTGAGTCGCAGTGATTTTTCTTTGGCTCATGTAAACGACATCTGCTCTGTTCAATGTTGTATGCATTCCAGGGACTCTCTGTTTATTGCAAGTACAAGACTAGGCACAGAAACTCCAATTTAAGAAATATTTCTACCTATAACTTCAGATTTTTACCACCAGTTTAGGTTGGAGATTATATCTACATGCAATCTGATCTAGTAGATGGTCTTTTATCACATCTTTGCTCAAGAAATATAAATGAGCAAGTGTGCAACAGGTAAACTTTATGGACGTAATTGCCTGTAATTAACTGATTTTTAGATACCTGAAGTCCACAGACAATCTTGGATATTTCCTCTGCAGCCTGTCTCCATTGTCTGCCTGGAGTTCTAAACCTCTAGGCTAAGATAAATGCCAAAATAGTCACCTTTTTTCTTTTTGATTATTCTGTCCAGATGTTTATTGTTTTTCACAGCTTAAAACGTAATGTTGGTCTGTGGATAAATTCTAGTAAAAGTCCTCCCAAGTAAAACAGGAGATTTTATCAGAAAGTTATGTCCCAAGTATTAACAGCTTTATAGTAAAAGACAAAAAAGAAATACACCATCCTATACCTTGCTTAATTACCAAATAAACCTTATAAGAATAAATAACTGTAGGTATGTTTGCAGTGTATGAAAGAACAGTTTTTATGCCAGCTTCATTGTTTTTAAATTTCCATAGAAATTTCTTTTTTAATTGTGATTACTAACATCCTCTGTGTGCTACAGGCAGTAAAATAGAGAACATGTTCTTTCTAGAATGTGTTGGACACACACTTTCACTGTTCTCTAAAACAGTGATATGAATTAGAATAGGTTGTTTTCAAAGTTTTTTGGAAAGTATATCTTCTTGGACCTTTTATTTCCTTTTTTTTTTTTTTTTTTACTTACAAGCTGTGTGATTATATAGTAATATTTCTAGTATTGGGATTTATCTTTGGGCGTCTTCAGATATGAAAAGTCTTTCAGGCTGGATTTATGTAACACCTTTTGCTCCAAATATCTTGCACGTCCTTTAAAAAAAGAGAAAAAGTAGTGTCACTGTATTGTTACCCAGATGATTCAAATGTGAATTAAATATCCTTGGATACTGAGGCAGCTTTGGTTGCAGCAACAGGCACCTACCATATGTTTGGGAGCAAGGAAAATTGTGAGAGGAATAAGCGGGAGTCAGAACATGATTAAAACCTGGCAAGGTGCTGAGCCAAGTGCCTCAGCGCCAGGACAGGTTTCAGGACGTGTGGGCTGTGGGGTGAGTTCCACAGCCAGGAGGGCAATCCCCGGGCCAGCCCGCCAGACGAGGGCCTGAAGCAGCAGCCATGAGCAGGCAGGGAGTGAGGACAGGGCGCGCGCCAGGAGCGGGGTCCCTGAGCAGCTCCCGGTGTCCCACTCGGGCCCTTGTTTCCCTGGGGGCTGGCGAGGGCCTTGTCCTTGAGCAGTGACACGAACAGGCAAAGAGAAGGTTAATTTGGGGCCCGAACGGCAGACACGGGGGAAGCGTGGCCTCCTGTGCCGTATCTTTGGTGTCCTACAAGCGTGGGGCCTGCTCTGCGAAGAGCAAGTTGTGGATGGGTGTGCAAGCAGCGAAAATGTATGCCGTGTTTTGTTTTCTTCGGCTTGAAAAGCAGAGAGGAGTGTTTCGTTCATAGCCTCTGTCAGCATGAGCGCAAGGCGTGTGTGTCAGGCCGTGGTGTCTGCTGTGTGAGCGGGGAGCGGGGGCTCTTCTGCCTGTGACCTGCTAATTGTGTTAAATGAGCAGGGAGGGAGGTAAAAACATGAAGTGCCTGAAGAGCTGACAGGTGCATTCAGTATTTAATATCCTTATCTGCCCCGAAATTTAAGGATTAAAGAGCCATGATTTGTTCCAGCCTTTTTTCTCTCTTGGAGCTGTCATCTCTAAGTAACGGATTATTCTGAGGAGGAAAAAAAATGCCTCAGAGACACAACTCACTGCCCTCACGAATTACTTTATATCTTTTTTCCACGTGTGTTTGAATTATTTATACCAGAGATTCTGAAATAGTGCGCTGGTACAAAAGTTATAGGAGAGTATTGCAAAGGCTGCAACCTTTTGTATTCGTGAGTGTGAATTTCCCTGATCTTGATGAAATGCAGACTTAATAGCTACAAATGAGCATTGCTGTATCTCAGAGGAAAGGCTCTTACCCCTTTGAACCAAAGGCAGCCGGTGCCACGCACCGACCCGGGTCACAGTTCTGCATGGGCTGGGAACAACTGTCCCGTTAACGGGAGGAGATGTAAAGGCACCGGTTTGCAACCTATTACATTCTACTGTTCATCTTTCTTTCTGAGGCATATTTCATTTTATAGTGCTTTAGGCCATTGGTACTTGATTTTTATCCTGTGACTTAAAATCTAGCTGCTATGTTAAGAGCAGTAGCGCAAGAAGTATCTGTCATTGACTGAAGAAAATGTAAAATTTTATGCATTAACAATTATTTTTATTAATGAATAAATATATATTTATTCAAAAGTATTGGGAAAATGTATGCTTTATCTAACAGTGCTCTCCAGAAGTTCTTCATGAAGCTTTACATGTTACCCCACAGTTGCTGTGGTCCAGGTCTTCCCCTTGCTGCTGCCATGCCACATTGTGTTGTCTGTCTGTTTCTTTGGTTGACAACTTAGAGCTATTCACAGAATACTGATGAAATTCATAATACTGAGTGATTTTTCCCCTATGAATAAACTTAGTATATCTTTAATTCTGGAGGCATGCTTTTTTTCTGTTCCTTATGCTAAGCTCATGCTAGGTCTTTTGTTTTATTCAACCTGTGAGATAATTTGGACTTTCTGCTCCTATCTAAAGGTGCTGGCTTTCATGGTAGACTACTAAAAGCTACCACTACTTTGTAAAGGTGATTGTTAAACATGTTTCATTTTTATTCTTGCTTTTGTGGGGGTTTTAGGTGCACAGACTGGCTCTAGTCATGATGTTTTTAAATTAATGGTTTTGTTTTTACTTAAGGATAAAAAAAACCAAACTCTATAAGAAAATAAAATGTTCTCTTTGCTGAGATCAGGATGTACTATACCTAATATATTATGAAGAAGTCTGTGCTTTGTTTTCTAAATTGTGGTTGTTTCCAAAAGTAAGCAAAATTGGATATGAATTGGAATAAAATAAAGGTGAGGAGCTTTAAGTTTTCTTGTTAATGTCAAGAGTTAACATAATAAGTATCTGTTTCTAGATACAGGAGGAATCACCAAAAGTATGTTTTGATGCTATTACTATTTGTAAGACCAGGTGGCATTTTTTATTGGTCCTTGCAGGTAAAAAAAGGAAATAATTATCCAACTTTTTTCATATTTTTGATACAGATTCTGAGATATTTAACTGTCTGGACAA
The DNA here is from genome assembly GCF_000687285.1 of Phaethon lepturus. Lineage (NCBI taxonomy): Eukaryota > Metazoa > Chordata > Aves > Phaethontiformes > Phaethontidae > Phaethon > Phaethon lepturus. Next base: position 34,507 of record NW_010514046.1, read on the forward strand.
TTTGTGAAAGGCAATGAGCCATGTGCATGTTGTTTTGAAGAAATAATCATGGACTGACTACAATTTAGCCCATGTTAGCTTGGTGTTTCATTTGCATGTTAGGCAATTAAAAAAAAGTCAATATTTCCTTTTATTATCTGTTAGTCTACATGATTGTTTAATAAGCTACCAGATAGTTCCTCTTCTGACTAATCCTACAGGAAAATATTTAAGCACTATTAGCAATATCACTAATAATTGATAGTACTGACTCTATTAAGTTGACATAATACTTATATAATGAGAGCTCATTTGTGTAACTTAAGTTTTTATACAGATGCTTTTAGCTTGAGAGATGTGGCAAAAAGGGACTTCTTTTTTCCTTGAGAGTCAAATGAGATCTGTTTTTATTACTATTCAGGTAATTCAGAAAAACGCTGAATTTTTCTGATTGAAGAGGTAGTCAGGTTTTTCCCTTTGCCTTTTCTGTTTGCCCTTTCCCTTCTTTTTTAATACTACATATTTGGTCACATACTTTCAACAGGTAATCCCCTTAGCAGAATCTTGCATAGTCTTCTACTTAAACTGGATAAATCTGTTTAGCAAATTCCTACTTTAGCATCTTGTGTTTGATGTAACACTAAATTGAACTCTCCTTCATGTTACTTGTGTTTGAGCTTGAAAGCTCCAACACTGTTGTGGGTCCCATCACACTGGACAGAGTTTGGTATGAAGTGTCTCATTGACTCATAGAGTAGTTGGAAAGGACCTCTAAAGGTCATCTAGTCCAAGCCCCCTGCAATGAGCAGGGGCATCTTCAACTACATCAGGATGCTCAGAGCCCTGTCCACCTGACCTTGAATGTTTCCAGCGATGGGGCATCTACCACCTCTCTGGGCAACCTGTTCCAGTGTTTCCCCATCATCACTGTGAAAAAATTCTTTCTTACATCTAGTCTGAGATGTGGTTTCCTCCCGTCTACTCTCTGTGCTTTTGCGGATACTTGCTCATTGGAAGAAGTTTGTTCCCAGTTCTGCTCCTGGCCCCATTTTGGGGTTACTTTGAACTATAGGGCTGGTTACTGGAAGGTTTAAAAAGACTCCTTGGAGCAGACAGGTATCAATGAGCTCAGTAATCCTGAATCATTTGCAGTCAGTTTTGGCGCTCTCTCACTGCTGCAATGCCTAGAGCTCTCTTCTCATAGGACCCTCTGTGCTATTTTTTACCCATAAGTCACTTTTAAAATAATTCTTTCAAGTAAAATGAAATCTAATTTTTAATAGATACAGCTCATGAGCAAAGTAAAAGATTGCTTAGAGTGGGTATTTAAAAATATGGCTATTTTAAAACAGATGTGTTTCTTGCTTTATTTACTTGCTGGGAGCAGGGTTCAGGTGTCTGTAATCTTTCCCTGCCAGCACTGATGCTATCGTTACCAGGTTGCTTCTGCAAGGAGTGCTCTTCCTTTCTCTGCACCAGCGTGAGCGATGGAATCAGCTTTTGGAGATGAGACAGAGGGCCCAATGCCTGACAGTCTGCAGAAGTCAAATATTTCAGACTTTGCAGAGGACTCTTTAAGCCTTAGACCCAAGGATGAGCTGGAAACAATTCCTGTGGAAGAAATTCGAGGCCTTAAACCTGAGGACTTGCAGGAATCTGCTGCTGCTGAAGCAACACAGTACACTAAACCTGAGACTGGGCAGGTACAGCAAAGGGATACTATAGGTTAAAGGTTTGGGGCGTTTTTATGGTTACAGTAATGTATTTGTTAGCAGTTATAAACTTACAGTTTTGTCAATTATACTTGAGAAGGCTTGCTTGGGTTTTGCAGATTCAGCCTGTTACTTCTGTAGAGGTATGATCTGTGAAACCCCAGCAAAGCCTGTGGTGCAGGGCTGTTCAGTGCATGCCACGCAAACCTGTTTTGCCTTACTTAGGCAGAGGAAATTTTTGTATGCTGCTGTCTTCTTCAGCTGGATTGAGCGGAACGAGAGTATCCGTTGCAAGCAGACCTACATATAGCTAACTTCTGGGTACAATGCTGGGCATTAACCATAGTGGATAAATTAAAGCTGTCCTAATATGAGGTGGACTTTGTGTGCAGTTTGAGATTACTGGCCTCTATTCTGAGTGAGGCTAAAACTATTATTATTTCTATCTGCAGTAGTCTTTGGTTTCGTTGTGGTGTTGTGTTTTCTGCAGAAAATTGCACTCTACAGTGCCATCACTCAGCTCAAGAAGATGCATATATATTGGGGCCTTCAAGTAGAGCAGATGTAAAATAACCTTTCTACATTGGGATAAACTTAAATTTTTTTCAGTGTTGTTCCTAACGATGGAAAAAAATCAGGAAATGATGGAAAAAAATGTCAGGAATGAGAGACAGGCTTTGACGAACAGTCCTGGTGATCTGATCCTTTGCTGCAGCATGAGTCCTTGCTCTTTTGCATTGCAAGAAGCAGGCATGTCCTAAACCCTGGACTGTGTTCTTGCCCAGAAATTTTCTCCTATTAATATACCTCTGCAAAGTTTTCCCATTTGTGTGACCTGTTCGGCACTCATTGCAGCAGGCAGTTGAAACCTCTCCTCTGCTCCAGGTGAGTGTCCTAACCAGCAGGCTAGCAGGTCTGTATCTTTTTCTCCGAGTCAGTAGTCCAAATGTACCAGAATTCAGATCTCAGCCTGGCTCTCTACATCCTGCATGGGTGTCTTTTTTTCCTTGAATAGTTGTTTTGTGATTAGTGTTTTGGGATTTTTTTAAATTCAAATTTTCACCAGAAGTCCTATCCTGGTGAACTTGAGAAGCTTGTCCCAAAGAAACTTTTGTTAAAAATAGCATATTGTTGCAAGAAGTCTGCACTGAAAGATTGACTGCTTTTATCTACGTAGTCATTCTTTTGAAAAACTCTTAATCGAGAGATGTTCAGCAGAATTCCTTGTCAGAATGAAAAGACGATCGTTGTTTCTGGATGAAAGGATACTTAGTAATACAAGAAAATTAACAAGTGTTTGACATTATAACAGTTCAGGAATTTGAAAATGTTTTTACAAAGTGCCTTCACTCTTTCAGAAAAAAACCTTAATTTCTGATGTTGAGAGGGTTTTTTCTTGTTGAGGGTTTGTCTGAGCTTTAGGGAGAAGAAGGGTCAGGGTGGGATGGTAGTGCCCTTAATCAATGCGACATGCAAAAACTCAGTTACGTACTCAAATTTTGAAGAATAAATGCTGCTGAAACAGGGCTTTCTTTCTACTTCCAAAAGTTATTTCTTGGTGTGAACAGAATTCACCCTAAATCTTAGCCTTTAATCTTTTAATTTCCTAATTGTCAGATATCTTGATTATTAACTAAATGGGAATATTAGTCCATCTGTTAAAGTGTGAGGGAATTCCTTAAGTTCCACTTTAACAGTGCATCTTTTATATTTTTATACCCAGGTAATTTTTCTATAAAGCATTAGTAATGAAATGTGACAATATTTGGTCATTATTATAATATAGTTTTGCTGTTGCTTACATCAGTTGCTCACCCTACCATACATTTTGTGCAATTTTACAGTTTTCACCAATTTCTCCTGCAGCAATCCACAGAAGCACTTGTGCCATAGTTAGAGCTCTGTTTTTGGTATGACATATAACACATGCTGCCACATGTTTGCACTTAGAGTTGCCAGATGTAAGAGTTGGCTTGATTAATGAGCAGTCATGATCCCATTACATGTGTCCTACATTCTTCAGGCTGGTTTGTAAAGTCGAACTGACAGGAAATCAACCCTGAAGCGCGTCTTCAAGTATGCGAGTCAGGAAAGGACAAGGGCTGTTTTCAAAACCTTGCGATTTAATCTTGGCATCGTTTATTACTTTGCTTTGATGCTGCTTTACATACAGTTTCAGAACATAGAAATACAGCTCCATGAAAGCACTCACTTTGGCATAGTCCTCCTTTTTTTTTTTTTCTTATAGCCGGGAACAGTTCTAGTTCTTTAGTTTTGTAATGTTTCCCGAGTTCTTTTTGCTGTTCCTGACTGCGTGTGCAGGGCCTCATATGTTATGGCGTTGCATATGTACATGGTCCCTTTCAAAATTAAACTATTAATCTTGTTAATAAAGTTGCAAAAATCTTGACATAGGTACAGGAGTTCTTTACTTATATTCAGAAGCTCTTTTTACTGTTTTTAAAATTCATCTGAAGTACATCCCAACATTTCTTTAAACTCTCTAGTGATCATTTAATTTAGGTTAAAAAAGGGACTTATTAGAAAATATATTCTCTCTTAAGAAATTTCTTAGTTCAAAATACTTAGAACTAGATATGAACAAGTTTAGAAGTGATTTCCGTTGGTGTTTTGATGTGAGGTAAATAAAAGTAAAGAGTCATTTATAGAGAACTAAAGAATGCTATTGTTAGTAATGATACAAAATGCTCAATCTATGCTTTTAAAAATATTTCTGCCTTTTTAGGAATGTCAAGAGGCAAACTTTCAGTGTATTCTGGAAACTAAGTACTTGCATTATGTAATGATGTGTGTGTAGTTCTTGAACTTTTGAAATAACGTTTAGTTTATGAACTTTTCAACTTGAGATACAGCAGATTCTGCCTGGTGACAGAAAGTAAACAGAAGTTACAACCTGCAGTTTCGTTAAATGCCTGGACTGCATGCAGTTTGTTTCCTAACACATCAGTACAAATGCCATTTATATTCAGGGACTTCTAATAGATTTATGGATCTTAAGTGTCTTTTTCTTTCTGTCTCTTTGTCTTCCTCCCTTCCATCCTCCTTCCCTCCCATACTCCCTCCCTCTCATCCTCCCTCCTCTTCTTTTCTGGCATCACTTTGTAATGATTCAGATATTCCACTATTATTCTCTCATTAAAATGAAAGTAGTGCTTACAAGAAATGCCAGTCTAATGGACTAGGAAATTCTTGTTTCTTACCTCCAGAACGAATCCAGGATAGGCAGTGGCCAGCTCAGCATCATCATACAGATGAGAAAGCCTCCGTTTCTTATCAGTCTTAGCCTACAAATGGGTAGTCCTTAATGGCAAATGGCTGCTTCTAGTAACAGCAGAAGCATGTACTGTTACGGGAGCCCAGACTGAACTGGATGCAGGAGAAGATTGTTTCCTATAAAGGCTGCATTTGTCCCTGTAGAGTGTGTGTGCTTACGTAAGAACAAGCAAAATGTTTAGCTGAATATTTGGGTTTCTGGATAACCCAAAAGGGATGGGAGAGTTCCCTGACTGGATCAGCTATTGCACTGTTCTCTATTGGGATGCTACTGGTTCAGCGGTACTCTCAAGGTGTTATTCTGCACTGCCCTGGCTGTGATTTCCCATGCTGCACTGCTTGCTCTGCTCCCTTTCTCAATGAGAATAACTTCATTGGTTGCTGCAAGTTAGTGTAATAGGTCTTGCATAAAGAAACTAATAGTTGGCCTCAGCCTGGCTCCTTGGTACAACATATACATTCATACCACTAGTGCCTTCTCTCGGTGGTTTCTTTGGATGCAAACAGAAAACAACCCTAAAAGGACCTGGAGTCTGCAACGTTGGCTCATTCCCAACATTTGTTACATCATGCCTTCTCTGGGAGCGCAGTCGCGTGTTATCTTCGCATATGTTCAGAGTACATTAGAATGAGTGAATGTTGTTCTTTTCCAAAGAATATGCAGCTCTTGTTTCTGTTTGTGATCAAGAGCAATTGAGACTGATAATATTCTTGGAGGAAGAAAAAAAAAAATATTTGTAGTGATGGATATCCTGCATTTAAAGCAGCCCGATTTTGGTTCTCTATGCTCAGTAGTAACTTATTTGCCAGAATTTGAAAAGTCCATGGTGATGCCTTGCTTCCCTTAAGGGGATTCATGTCCAAATTTTGTCAGACTGCATAATGCTTTGTGAATTTTCCATTAATTATTTTAACTGCATTTGAGATCGCTCCTGTGATTTTTGGCTTTTCTTCTGGTCTGCATTAATGATTACTTCATCTGGTTGTTACAGGGTTCACATGGACATGGAATGTTGCCCTACATCATTGGTCCATCCTGGATGAGTCCAGTTTTATAAATGTGTAACATACTGAATCTCAAGCCGGCAGCTGGAAGTGAGTTTGGCTTCTTCAAGCTGGTCCGTAGTTTATTGGCACATTACTTTTCGTATTTGAACCTAAGCCATTGGTTTCAAAGTTGAATATTCCATCAGGAAACTGCTGCTTCTTTCGAGCTGGGTTTTGCTGTCCCTGGCTATGGTCAGTAACCTGGCATGAAATGAAGTGAAGCAAGACTTACCTCACAGTGCTGACACCTTTTGTAACCACAGCCTGCACAAGTCCCTATGTGAAACCTGCGTGAGCAGCTGGAGAATTATGAATCATTGCTCGTAATGAGGAGCCATAACTTAGGCAAATATAAGTAGTGACTCAGGGGGCTCTGTGAACTGTGAAAACAGAGAACAGCAGATTAGTTTCAAAGGGGCAGGTAGCTGAATGCCCAGCAACCTCACTTCAGCAAACTGAGGAGCGGAAAATGGCACACAGCATTAAATGCCAAATGATCCAAAACACAAACAAGAATTAAATGTTTGATTTCAGATTCTAGATGAACATGAGAAGGTTTCATAAATCAATAACAATGAAGAGGAGAAAGCATGAGGTTGAGCTTAGTTTATAAAAGGCTTTTTTAGAGATCATAGAATCAAGTTTATTGTTGTATCTCAAGTAACATTAATTTAGGCCTTACATTATTTAAATTACTTAAGCATATCAAAAGTGTTTCTCTACGTTTCAGTTGATGTTAACAATTATCATTACAGTTTCTTCTGTTCATTTTAATGCTAAAACAAACCCTTCATTCACTTTGTTCTCCCTCTTTTCCCTCCTCTCCTCAAATAGTCTTTCCTGTTTTTTAAAATTTGTGCCATCTACCTTTATTCTTAAAGGCTGTTCAAAATGCAGTTACTCTAGCGTAATTTGTCTAGCTTCAGTTTCTAATCCTTTGCTTTTGTTGACATTTTCTACTAAAGACCTGTTTACTGTTAAAAGCCCTTCCTGCTCTAGCCTACATGTAATACTTGTTCAAGTCATCTCTTAACTTTCTCACTGCAATAAACAGACTCAACTACTTAACATGACTGAAGTAATTTTTGTAGCACTTCTCTAAAATTTTACAGTTTTCAGCAGCAGCCTAAAAGATGTGTGGACACCTGTCCTGCACATATTATCTCAGTAATAATCTTACTAATACTGTAACACCATCTGCCTGCTCTCTCTTGACATTTCTTTATAGGTTCAAAGATCAGGTTGACCTTCTAAGCTACAGGCTTGCAGAAGGACGTTGTGTGAAACCAGTATTGTTCATGATCCTTTCTAGATTGCTGCTTTCCTAGGTACTCTACTATTACCTAGTCCTTCTTTTTAAATGGATCTATGTGTTTGGCTTAAATTAATTTAATCAGGCCAGGTTCCACATACATGAGTCATTTCCATCGTTTATCGCATCCCAGAGTTTTCAGATGAACCTACCAGTGAAGTTTCCACTTTGTTGATTACCCTTTTCCTGCAAGCTCATTGGCTTATTTCATCAAATTTGGCAGAGCAGTGGAGATCCCAAAGATGTTAATTTTATGCTGACTTTGTGAAAAACAGAGTGGGGTTTGTGAAGCAGACAGAAATGGATGGTTCTGTAGTGGGCAGATGGGTGAAATCTGGCCTTTGCCCACTCTATATGCAGTGGTTGGATGGTCAGTAAATGTGAAGCTCGTTGTGGGGCAACAATCACACATCAGTAGCTTCAGGACAGCCACTGTTTTCTGAAGCCTGGCCTTGTAGAATTGTGAGAGGATATTGGTGGAAATGAGGAGCACTGTGGTGCCACCGAGATGGGGATTTGGCATGAGGGAGCTTAGGGAATCGGGGTTAATGCGATGGTTGTGATGGACAAATGAATAAGGACTTCAGACAGACAAATGTAGGTTTTGTTGGTTTAGGCTGCCATTAGCTCCACTGAACCAGTCTGATCCCATTTAGCCATTCTTATGTTCACATACTAGATATGTCATGGGTCTGGGCTGCATATATAGATGGAAATGTAATTATTTAAACTTTGCTTTCTATTTGAATGTTGTTTATTTGTCAGAGTACTAAACACCCAAATCTATCTGAAAAAAATACTTTTATTTAGGTTAAAGAGATGACTGTACTATCCTAGTTTTTCACAACAAAAAAAGTTTTAACAGGAGATAGTCATAGCTAGAAGCACTAAGTAAATATATTTAGAACAGCAGAAGAAACCTAGTGTTGCAGTACTTTGTGTACAGTATGACAAAACTGATTAGAATGCTGTTTGAGACTTAGCCTGTGTTTTCAAAGATAAATCCTACATGGTTAGGCAGCTAATACATTATTCATGTGATACGAGGACGAGGTATAGATTTCTACTGATAGTTAGATATGGCTGTCGAGAACAGTAGTTTCTAGTCTTTCTTGGTGTTGCCTGCCATGGGGAACCAGAAGCAGGCAGCTACCTTGCTGTTAATGGGCACTTTAGACCATATTCTCTGCTGTTTAGAAAGCCATGGGACTGTAAAAGGCAAAAAGGGAAAAGCAATGAGAAGATACTAATTTTTCTTGTATTTTTTGATGACAGTGCAAGTAACACTTTTAATAGTGATGTGTTTGTGTATTTGTTTTTTTTAAAAAAATATATATTTACTGTCTTAAAAATGCTCTAGCAAAAATGTGTGTAAGCATGTATATCAAGAAGAAGCAGATAAATATTTTTGATGGCCTTCAACTGCATTTTTCAGAAGTAGTATTAAAAATGTTGCCGGGCCGGATTACTTCAGTTTTTCTGTGTTACTTTCTGTTACTTTTTTGAGTAATAGCTTCTAAAGAATAATGCATTATGATTATAAATACAGAGGTTAACTCATGTTGCACGTGCTCTTTAAATGATTTTCCCATTGCATTTGCTCTACCAAAGCTATCTGTTATAAATATTTTGCTGGTGTCCAAGCACTGTTCAAATAAACTTTCTAATAATGTCTCTCAAGTCTGACATAACAAGAGATTTGTTATGGTTATATAAAGGTGGGACTTGACAAGATTAAGACACTGGGCCATAGAGCATCTGGCTGTGAAGCTCAAATGTTCAGTTTGAGTCAGTTGTATAAAATTACTTTGTACTACTGAAGACAGTTGGTGTTGTGGTAGGTTTGACTTATTACAAAAATGAAGGAAAATTGTAAGTCATATTGGACTCTTTTATTTTATTCTGAAGACTGCTTCTCTTCATGGTGTGGAAATTGGGTCAATTGTATCCCCTTCAACCTTCTGTGACCCACTAATGTCCAAATGCTTTTGATTTCTAATCTGTTTGACTTTGTAGCTGTGAGCTCCCATGTAGACTTGATGTCATTCTCTGTAGAAATACCAGGAATAGTTTTGATTTTAAGTCCATGAAGGCCAGCATTGTATCATTTATGTCTATATAGTGTCTAACAAATCAGTCTCTGATGTGTATTAAAGTTTTGCATGACATTTTAGGCTGAAGTTTTACTATGCCTGCTATTAGCAATAATCGGTTGGAGAGTCAGTTTATATTTTTCTAGTTTATTAATACAGCAAATTTAATGTTGTTTTTTGTACTGACCCTTCAAAACAGAGCTACAAGAATCCTGTTTTGCCTGAAGAATTTAATCAAAACCCTTCTTTTTCGTGTGTTTCAGAAGGATATCTCTTTACCATGCAAGGAGAGTGAATTAAAAGCTGTCAGACCTTCAAGGGGAGTTTTCACAGCTGGCATGTGTTGGCATTAGACCTAGAGTGCAAGAAACAAGACTGAATTTTGATCTCTAGGGTGGGTTTTTTGGGTGTTATTAAAAAAATTGCCTCACCTATTGGAAAAGCATGCTACTTTGGTGGTCTACAAAGTGGCTGCCAGCAGTTGCTTCTGCAGTTCAAGTAATCAGATTGTAAAGATCAAGGTCCAGTGATCTACTCTTGGCCAGCTCCAGGAGATTTTGTAGTCATATATAAAGCAAACGCTAAAAAAGGGCATGTTTAAAAATGGGCAATGAAATTTAACACATGCTATTCTGTGAATGCCAATTAATTAGTGACAATTCACGTTTAATTCCTTGTCAAATGCTATGCATTCAAGTGTAAACTCCATGAAGGTGAGCTACATGCTGCAGTTGGCATCTTCTGGAAATTATGCTGAAAGAGATAAAAAGTGCTTAAAAGTGTTATTGAAAGTCGGTAAGAAGGCAGAAATACATTATGGAGAAGTATTATTCCAGATGTGTGAGCATGATGGAGTCATGTGTTGAATATAAAATTAAATAATTTTTTTCTTCTTTTTGACAGACACGTGAAAAAGACTATACACAGGGTAAATTATCATTAAAACCAAAAAAGGGAAGAAAAACAGGATCAGTATTATTTTTGGTTTTTTTTAAAAGTATTTTTGTTTACTTTGGTCAATTTGAATTATTTTTATTCTTGTGACTGCAAATATAGTCAATTAGGTTAATTACATGAACCAAAGATAGCAATGGATGAATCAGGCAAGGGAGGAGAAGAAGTTGTCACCGCTTCAGTGATAACTGGGAAAAGCATTAAAAGCAAAATACAGTCCAAACAAGTGTGCATAGGGATATATTTTAGAGAAGCTGCCTAGAACTGGTTTCTGTAATTCTTTCTTTCTTCTTGATCAGTACTGAAACACAGCTGTGTCCCTCTGTTTGTCACACAAGGGATAGCTCTCATGATTGTTATTGCCCATGCTTTGTAAGTTATTTACAGAGTAAAGTAGCATTAACATTTCCTACCATATATTACAAGTAACAACAACAACAAAAAATGTTCACAATGTAATAATATTCAAAGTGGAAATACAGTAGCTTTATTTAAGAATAAATTATAGTGATTTTCTGCCAACAACAGTAATGTCCTATTTGGGTAATTTGTTTTTATTGTATCTCATCAACATTTATTCAGGGAAACAGAAAATGTGGTCATCTATACTTTCTAAAATATAAATAATTTTTAGAAAAGCATCATATATCTTATATGTATCTTTTAATGGCAAAGGTCCTGTGCCCATAATTATTACAGAAAGATGTTTTTTATTCATTTAAAGAAAACCAAAACATTTTGAAAATGTAAATTGCATAGTTTCTTTGTGAAATACATTTGTCTGTCTGTCTTCTCAGCAATCAAGCTTATGTCCCTTTGAATATGGATGTTTATCTTTGTTATTTTTGCATTAGAGCAGCACAGAGATAAATGTGGCAGAACTGAAGTTACTGTGCACTGCCAGTACGCATGTATTTTTTTCCTAATATGTATTCTGCTGCATGTACTGGCCAGCAGCATGTGTGTGTGTGTAATGGATTCCTCTTTTTGTGTTTCCTGCCTCCTCTGAGGAGGAATCTTTTGCTACATGTAATTGTAATATTCGGAACATATTCTCTCAGTGACCCCAAATGTTATATATTTTGTAGTGTTGCTGGTAGCCTAAGATAGCCTTATCTAAGCTTAAGGACACAAATACATAAAAATGCACTTCCAGAAGTCTGATTTTATCCTGCATTGTTTAATATTTCATAAAGTTTCTGAATATGGTGAAAAAACAAAAGCATGGCAATTACTCCGTTCTATTTGAATTAGGCTGCAACAGGAACATATAGAGGTTAATGCACTAAATCACTGTTTCAAGAATGGTTATAGAAAATTATTTGTTAGTTGTATTGATTGACTGATTCTCCGATGAAAGAAAAACTGGTTTTGATTACAGTGCAAATGTGTTGTGTCTTCTAAATTTTGCAGTTAAAGGTTAAAGACATGAATATTGAAAACAGCCTTTATGTTATTTAAGTCAATTTAGATGAATTAAAATTAACCATTTAGGGCTGGTTTCTGCATATTTTTTATTTAGCATATTTAGGGTGAAGATGAAGAACAAGAACTAATTTTTTGTATACTTGCTGAGATGGTTTTGGAATTCAAAGAGTTACAGGAAAAAAATGCACCTCTAAGAAATTCTACTATTATTCTAAAGGTAGACCAGCAAGGAGGGAGATTAATCAGGTTTTCAGTCAGTTTCCATGCGATTGTATGCAATTTCCAGATAAATTGTAATTACAGTCAGATGACAGAAAGTGAACTGGTTAATATTTACAGCATTATATTCTTGGATACAGAATTGTTGCTCTTTTGTTGGTCTGGAAAATGAAATTCCATTTTTAATTTCTAAATATATGTTTGTTCCTCCTGCTCTCTGAATTTTATATTTAGTCCAATACACATGACATGGATACTAAGTTTACTTAAAACAAGTATCAATCTTGCCAGCCTTGACAAGGTTAGGGGAATTGTTCTGACCTTTTGCAGTGTCATTTAAAATGGAATATGTCTTATGCTGCAGTTTTACAGATGTCAGAGATGAAGACAAAATTTCTAATAAGAATAGTTTTGATTCCATCTTATATTTAACCATCCTCTGCTGGAATTAGATCTCTATCCAACAGGATTATCTTGTGTTTAAAATTTATGCATGCTATTTTAAAAAGTTGTATAGATTTTAATTTCTCTGGTACTGCACATATATTTATCATAGCACCAAAGCAATTAAGTCATAGTGGATAAAGCAGCATAGAATCCTGGCTATCACAACTTGTATGGTAGTCATACAATTGTAGAGAAGAAGTTCTGCTGTACTGTGAGTATCTGAGAATATAATTACTATTAATGTTCATTAACTTGGTAAGACATATATTTTGAAAATGTAAAGCAAATTGGATCAACCAGTATGTTATTACTAAACATGAAATATTTTCATATAATTTTGAGAAGGTTGGTTTAGATGTGCATATGTGTGTTGTATAGTTTTTTGGTCCTTTTTTTTTTTCCCCCGAATTGTTATTATCTTCATAGATGGTCTATTTGGTCTTATGTTCCCACTTTCACTGTGAGGTTTAAACACATCTAAACATCAAAACTGAACAAAACTCATAAATTTCTTTGACTTTGTGCTGAAAATTTTGCATGATATTATTAGAGACGCAAGTGAACTCTAGTTTACTGCAAGATTTCAGGGTCATCTTTCTTTATATATTGAGAATACTTTAAAAATTGATGTGGAAGTAAATCTCCTGATTATAGAATTGTTTTGCTAAGCATGAACCAGATTTCTTAGATAGGAAACTAAAGTGGAAGTTGTGTGGAAAAGCAGAAGCTCGAGGTGTGCCCCAAATGTACCCCAATCCTTTATGGTTCCAGTAGGGTCCAAACAAATGGTTGAACCAAATGTGTGCTGGAAACATTTTGCCCAGGTGACCAGACTAAATCTTGTCTGAAATAAAAACCTTTCTGCATATAGTGGAGACTACAGGGGCCTTGGCAGCAATTTCTTCGATCTACTGAATGACTCTTGTGCTGAATAATTGCAAATGGAGACGTAGCCAAGAATATAATCTTCTACAGGTGTTAATGACTTCCTTAGATAACCCACTGCAAGTCTTCCTCCTTAGCATCCCACAACCTCCCCACTTCTTCCTTGTGTAAGCACTAGCGCATTTTGTAAAACTTGTTACTATTGGAGTTAATTAGAAGGTTTTTTACTTGTAAACTTCTATTCCTTGCATACTGTGCAAACCTATTGGAAGATACGGTATGATCTTGACTTTTGGATTAAAAAAAAAAAGATTTCTTAGTAGTTCAAGGTGCTTGTGAAGCCAGAGGATTTGATTTTGAAAGCTGTTCCATACACATGTATTTTCAGGAAGGATCTATAGCATCTTAAAATTTATTTCATTGTTCACTGACATCAGTAATGTGATAATCCCATATAATGGGTTTGTGAGCAAACTTATGAAAACAGCACTTTAAATCTATTTAATTTTGCCTAAATCTCTGAAGGAAGAGTATACACTGACTGCAGCTGTTGGTTAGTTTTCAGGATAATTATAGGTCCAAGCTAAGATTGCATGAGTGCTGAGATTACTTTCACATCTAAACAAATATAGACATCTTTACAAAGGGGATTTTTAAGGTCTGTAACATGAAAGACACTCTTTAGCACTCAGCTGAATGCTTCTTCTAAGACTCATTCTGAATCCTGTTATAGCTACACTCAGTCAAGTAACTTCTGGCTTTGGGTGCCAATATAACCTATGTTTCCTGTAAAAATAAAAGCATCTTAATGATTAAAATCTCATCTTTTAATTGTTTTATTCCCATTGCACTTTGCTGTCTGGGTTTGGCCACGTTTCTTTTTCATACGGTGTGAGAAAACCGGACACCGTGGAGCTTGTGTGCCACCTGAAGGACCGACTTCACAACCTGCCTAGATGGGCTGTTCTCTGCCATGTCTGAAGAGTGGGAAGGATGGTGGCAGGGAATATGCAGCCATTACCACAACAATTTATCTAACCTGTGTACTTTTTCCAGTGCTGTTTGGATACAGGCAGGGAATAAGTTTGCAGGCTTGGTGAATATTTTGCCATAATTGTTTTCTCTCATCTGCCACCTTGTCCAGAGGCTTCTGTTTCTTCTTGGGCAGAACCATCCTGCTGCCTTGCCCCAAGGGAGCGATCTGAGAGATGAACGGACCATCCAGGTAGTAGGCCGAGCATCTGTGTTTTAGTCCATCCTGATGGTGAGGAAGTAGATTTAAGCAGCTGGCATGCAAGCTCTAATAAAGAATAAACTTCTGACAGCATATGATCACCATGGTGGTTCCTTCATGCCCCTTCCCTATACAAAGAGAGAATTGGTTTGGTGGTTATTCCAGATTTCCCCCTTTCTGCTTTGCATGAACCCAAGAGGCTGTAATGCCTGCCTTCAGCATGAGTGATTACTGTTCAGCAAATCATCATTTTCCCAGGCAAAAGAAATGGACTGATGTTGATAGTAATTTTTTCTTCACTGATTCCTGGTTCTGTAATTTATTAAAAGCCTATTTATAGCCAGTTAATTTCCCCCCAAAAGTACTTTTAGTACAAACGTATTTCCCCATCTAGATATAATGGTTCTTTTTATATTCTCAGTGTTTAAAATACTGAAAGGCAAAGAAGAGAGTGCCTTCCATCACTAATGTTGAATTTACCTTCCATTCATGTACGGTGTGCCTTAATATGCTATTGTTCTATTCAGCACATGAACTACACGACACAGATGCCTCTCTGATTATAGAGGGTTTTATTTAGTTGGTCCTTTTTCCTCTTTGTTGTATTCTCATATCCTAATTTCTTTGATTTATTAGGAACCAATTTTCAAAAGCTGGATGAGCCTTTATATTTTAGGAGCAGCGTGGTTACATATTTCTGTCTGAAATGAGATCTTTCTAAAAGCAGTTCTGTGTAGTACATCTTAAGAAATATTATGCTATTAGCCCTTTTGCAGTATTTGAGTTTCAGAATAAAGTAGTAACCAGATGCTTTATTAGCACATGGATTTTGAGGGTCATATAAGTTTCGTGTCTGAAAGACATTGGCTTTTATATAAAGGTGTCATTTGTAGTTAGGGAGATAGAGCTGTTGAATTTTAATTAGCAGTCTACTAAGTAAAAACCTTTTTTTCAGCAGCTTACGTAGATTTCTTGCACCTAAATAATATTTTAACACTAGAGCTGAACATTAAGGAGCGATATATTTTAAATACATGAAGAGTCTTCCACTATGCAAAATCCCCCATTTTGTTTCCCTTGATTCCTTTTGATTACAGATGGTCTGTGTGATAGTTGCTATAGAAACCAGACCATTTTACTTCAATTTCTCCCTGTTGCTATGGTGTGCAGAGAGCTGCTACGTGTATAAAGCGTCATTTAGATTTTTTTGTGATACTCCATGTAATAGTTAACTTGCAATCAGTATTCTCTAATGGCAGATTATGTGACACACTAATTAATGCTTTGTTGGATACAACACTTGGGCAGAAGTTAGTTGCAAAGTTAGTTTAATGAATTCTGCAGATACAGCTTTCTTTAAATGCTTAATATCAGAAGAAAATAACTCCGTTAACTCACTGTTGGGCAGAATTGGTTTTCTTGCCGCAGCACGCTCCCTAACTGCACACGAGCGTATGTGAGGCACCCAGCACCTCTGAAGGCAGAGACCTTGGGTCTCCGGGGAGCCCCAGCGTGGCCGCTACGCTGGGCGAAGAGGCTGGTTTTGCAGTCTGCCGGTGCTAGTTGCTGTAGCCTTCCGGCAGTTCCTGAAGGCAGCAAGCAGCGCTTGGGACGGCTGAGTGTGAATAAGCTGGAGCGCAGCTCTCCTGCCCTCCCAACCATCACCCTTCTCACAGCCTGAAATAAAACCAGCGTGGGGTAGCGTGTAACACTTGTAACGCTTCCACGTTGCAGTTTCCCTTGCTGGATTTGGCACCTAAAAAAAAAAAAAAAAAAAAAAAAATCAGTTTCAGATTTCAAAAATTGTATTTTCAGGCAATACTCTAAGGATGGCATGAACAAGTCCTTGGTGAAGATGATGATCTTGTCATTACTCTGAGATGAAGATCCCATTATTTTTCATGCAGAATAGTTGTATCCAGAAGAAAAGCCTCATCTGATGCAGGTTAGCAAGGATACCTACATCCCATGGCAAATCTTCAGTGATTATTCCCCTGCCATCTGACTTTAGTAGTATCTTCTGCTTGATTTATTTTGCTCACACTCCACAATGGAGATGCCAGTGCAGCATAAAAATATC
Source organism: Phaethon lepturus (assembly GCF_000687285.1). Lineage (NCBI taxonomy): Eukaryota > Metazoa > Chordata > Aves > Phaethontiformes > Phaethontidae > Phaethon > Phaethon lepturus. The sequence goes on from NW_010514046.1 coordinate 51,191, forward strand.
AAAGCTTGCCCTGCATCTGAGGTGTCAGGAGCAGTCCTCGCCACAGGAGCACGGCTGCTCTTTGCCTCCCTTCTGGTTTTAACCAGCCCCCCAGGAGTTTTGTGCCGTGCTGGGGTCAGGAACTGGGCTGCTGCCATTGGGGTGGGCTGGCACAGCACCTCGGGGTGCAGCACCGCTGTGCTCCCCAGCGACGTTCTGTGGAAGCAGAGTGAATATAATGAGGATTTTTGGTTTTTGTCCCAAGTTTTGCCACCCCAGATAGGCTCCAGGATCCTCATTCCATTTTCCTGCATCATTTCAGTAATGAATAGCAAGGAGCATTTAGATGATGTTGGTTTTGTCCTGAAGCTTAGTCAGCCACCTGCTATGCAGTTCTGTCTCTAAGACAGGAGAACGGTACCATCAGGGTGCATCTGTATATGGCTTTTGGTAGAGTTGTTTCAAGGGAGAGGCTTTGAATCATGAAGTGGAAGTCATTTTTAAACAGGAAAACTTAATGATAGTCCCTTCTCAGATGTTCTTTAATATTATTTAACGGCCAGTAAAATGGAATAAAGAGAAATGCTTGGTTCTGTTAAGAGGAGTTCTGGGAAAATTATGTGTGCTCTTGGGAAGTGCAAGAAGATAAACCTTTGCAAACACCTGGATTCCTGTGCCAGTTTATGTATTTTCTGGTATTTCAAAGTATGTATATATTAGTATAGCTCCATTGATTGTGGTTAAGTGTTCAGAGTTAAGCCTGATATAAGTTTAATGAGAGTTCTTCTTCAGCCTAGCTATTTGCCTCACAGCTCACACTTATCTTGTTTAATTTTTTTCAACACATTTGCATAATAAATATATGGAGTTAAACGTCGTGAATTAAATTTTTTCTTAAGCTGATTTGCAACACTGAAGTTGAGTAGCACATACGCCTATTACCTGCTGTCTGAGCAGCTGAGTCAGGAGATAGTCATGGCAGTTACTCTTTTCACTGTTTTTTTTAATCACTTCTCTTTCTATTTGTTCTTGTGACTGAGCTTAAAATTAAATAATTGAAACTTCTGGTTTAGATCTCATGCCTTTTTTTAGAAAAAAATAGGATTTTTTTGCATCTTGAAGAAACAGTGGATCACATAGCTGTGAGTGCAAAGCACAGTTCTTGATTCTTTGAGAGGCAGGTTTACCATGTTGTAGGAGCCGGCTTCTAAATTATACCTTTTTCCAACCACATATACAAGTGGCACTCGCAGGGTTTGCATTTCACATACATGTTTTGCTGCAAGAATGGAAACCTTCTGTCACAGTCTGTATGGATTACGGGTTTGGGCCCTGTTGTATTCTAATAATATGGATTTCCAAAGTTGTAATACTTGATGAATATTTACAAAGGAGAGGATGAATGCCATTAAAGAGCCAATACTGTATTGCAGACGCTCTAACAGTAAAGCAGATGCATATTTCAGCATAATTCTTCATATTAAAAGTTAAATTCTTGCTTAAATAATCTGCTTAAAAGTTGAATCACCCAAGACACTACAGCATTGAGAAAAGCTGTCTGAAGCTGTTGCTGTAATAGTCAAAATCAAAACAGAGTGTAAAATATGTTTTTGTTCTATCTCATTCATTCTTTTTGTTGTTATTGTTGTAACTGAGCTAATGAAAATGGAAGACCACTAATCTAGATAATTGAGCCTGGTCAGCCAAGACACAATGAGAATCTGGCATCTGAAAACATCAGGGTATAGTAATTTTTTCATTTTAAGTGGTTGCATTTTAAAGGACACTATTAAGACTGCTGTGCTGTGTTCATGGTTTGAGCTGTTTCCAAAATCAGTCTTTGTCTTAAAATATTTGCCCATGTGGATGGTATTGAAAGTAGGTATACAGATGGATGCATGAACACATAGGAACAGTGTCTTTTTTTTTTTTCCCCCATGTGCAGGACTATGTACCTTTTTGTGATCCTCTCACCAAAATGGTGGCTATAAAACTTAGTGCACAGCAGTCTTGGTTTTCTTTTTTTTTTTTTTTGGAAGGAGCTTTAAATTAATTAGGCCATGCTCATCTGGTATTGTAGGAAATGTAATCCAGAAATTGTTCTTAAAACTCTAAGGTTTTATTTTGCAAGTCCAGATTGACTTGGTTGTTAGTATCACTGTTGTTTAAGGAAAACAGAAAAATCATCATAACCATTAGAAGTCACACTTTATTACCAAGTAACATATAATGTGTCCTTGGGCAGGAAATTATTTTACTTGCACAATGGTGGCATAAATGAATTTCAGTTATTGACCGGAATGCATTTGACTACATTATTTCAGGCATGTCTTGATAATTTTGAGTATAGTTTTAATTTGTGTAGTTATTTAGCAACTGGATAATCTTTTCATTTATTTCTTATAGGTTGGGCCTGTTTGTACTATTTTGGTTCTTGAGTGACTTGTAAGAAGCCTAAACAATAACAAAAAATTAATTAAAAGTTTTGTTAAAAGTATATAGTTTACATGCAAGACTACTTCCTGCAGAGATTTCCTTTATACCCTAAAGAAGGCTGCTCCATTTCTAACTGTCTTTCTAACTCTCTTAATCCCTCTTCAGCCAAAGTGAGACATCTCTGGCTTCTTTAGTTGTGAAGAGTTGTACTTGCTTGTGAAAACCCCGAGTAGGATTGCAGGATGTCACTATAGGGTAAGAAAAGGATCAAGAGCTTGTTGGTGCCATTTCAGGGAGAGACATCTAGTGTCTGGTTGCAAGTCAGCATGGAAATAGCCTTTTTTTTTTTTCTTCTCCTGAAAAAAAAGTTAGACTCGAAATAGCACCTTAAGAGCAAAACCACAAAATCATGCCTGTGTGATTTGGGGGTCATAGGTTTTAAGTCAGTTTTTACTGTAGGCAAAATACTGCCAGTGGTGCAGGAATCTTTTTTTCTTTTTAAGAGACGTTTGGTACTTGATATAATAGTGCTTTATGATTAACCATGGACGTAAGGGGTTTTTTACATTTGTTTCAGTGGAAAACCACATGTGGCATGGTTATTGAATATTCTTGTATTTCTAGAAGTGAAAATTTCTTTGTGGAAGAGTTGAGTCAAAGTGGAACGAAGCTTCTCCTGGAATTACACATTTATTGCTTCTTTGCCAAAAATTGTTGTAGATATAAATGCATCATTTTTTTTCTGAGTGTGGAATTGACTTTAACGGCTCAGCATACTGTGAATATTAACTAAACAGCCTATTATTTTGGGTTTTGACTAATGTGTTTTATGTAGTATTAGCAATAGAGTTCTTGTTGATTGGACTAATGTCTGTCTTCTGTCCTCACCTTTTTTCCCCTTTGTGATACTTTTGAAAATTACATTGTAATCTCTTTGGAACACATGCCTTGCTCTCTTTGAGTTCTGTGAAGTACTTCACACAATTGGGAACAAAGAAAATTATCAAGTAGGACAAATATTACACCTAAATTCAGATTCTAGATACTGAAAAGAAAACAAGATTAAGCTAAGATTTTTTTTTAAGGAAAGAAAAGGGAAAAATATAAATATAATTTAAAAAAAGGGAACAGAAAAATTTCTTCACTTATTGTATTCCAGCATTCAGGAGCCACTTTGGACTAACTTTAGCATCCCCATTGTTACTCAGCTTTTACAGTTTTTGTATAAGATACAGCACACACAACTAAATTACAAAACAAACTTGCAGGAAGCAAAACTTGGTTTGCTATATTTTTGCAAAAATGGTGAATATACTGTTGAGATTCCTAGTGACAATTAAACCTACACGATTTGATGGAGCACAATATAAATTCAATCAGTATGTCCATAAATGTGTTTGACAACTAATTTCTTCATTCAAGAGAAAACTGCCTCCTCCTTTGTTTGCTGCTGAAACCATTCTGTGCCTATTGTGTTTGTGGCAGCAGCTGTAAAAAACGATTTCCTATACTGTGAATATAGTTAATTGCTGCAGCTATCATTTCCCCATGCCATCTGAAGGGGAAAGGAGAAAAGGGAAAAAATGCTTCAGGATTGAAATTGTGATTGTGGGTTTGTTTTCTCTATTCTTTGTCAAGGTAGTTGAGTACTGAAAAGATAAGCCTGTCAGTGAGTTTGAAAGTTGCTGTGGTGCCGGAAGGTTGCTATCCTTATGATGAATGCAATGCCAACAACGTGACATCTGTGAACAGTGTAACAGATACCCGTCTCCATGAGTCATCCATCGATGGCAAGGAATGTTCTTGGTTATTTGAAGATGTAGGACTGTGTTGAGAAATGTCTGTCTCCTTCATGAGCTGAATCTCTCTCTGCAATGTGGCCCTGGTTGCCACTTGATTAACACCGTCACTTCTGTCTTTAATTCTGCTGAGGGAAGAGACAACTTAGCGTGCGAGGTGCATCCTCTTTCACCTACCCTGCAAAGGTGTCAAGCTGCTCAAAACATGAAGGATGTGTTGGACTTTTTCTTCCTATCTCCCATTTACCCTGCTTACTTCTGTGAAGGTCAGGAGTATTTTAATGTATAGATTTTAGCCTCTAACTTTGTTTTCCTTTAGTCTTTTGGGCATTTTCTCCCTCTAAAATAGTTATGAGAACAGGTATATAAACCAACAATTTTTATGTTGATTGTTAGTAGTTTTTTTAGGGACCACACTTGTGTTTTGAAGGAGAAATAGCTGTAAATTCAGAACCAGTTTCAATCACTGGCGTAAAAATACAAAGTTTTAAAATATTTTATTAATTTCCCTTCTGAATATATTTTTTTAGATGTCTGATTTCTTAAAAATAAGCTCACTAGCTTGTTGGGTAATGGTGGCACATTATGAACAAAGGTGGAGGGCCTGGCTAAGCGTAAGATGTACAAACTTTCCTGTTCCTGTGATCCTCAACAAAGAGACTTTGGGGCAAATCCTTCTGAATCATTGATGTGTCATTCTGTGAATGAAACCAAGTTGGTACTTGTCCAGGACTAAGCGTTTGGGGTATGATAGTGGTGCTTAGCCTGTCACCAACTGTCAAGACTTGGTATACCTGACGCCACGCAGTAACATCCACAACTGATCTGAATCCAGCCGTGCTCTTTGTTAATATAATTTATTCCCTCTATCATAACCAAAGCAATACGCAGATATAGTCTAAATCAAGCATTTTGTAAGTGAGGTGAACTGCACTTTGACTCCTCTGTGGAAAAGCAGTGAGGATGTAAGGTTGGACATGGAAAGTTATTTTTGTCTTTTAGTTCTAGTTCCAAAATATGTTAAGTATTGCATGCAGTTAGGTGATATCTAACTTTTGCCCTCTGCAACCTTTGAAGGAAGTTCTGGCAAGACAATGACAATCATCATTCTTTTGTAAGAGGAAAAGTCCTAAAAAGAATGAATGCTGTCAAGGGATGGGAGAAAGCAAGATTTGTGTAACTACTTTTAGTGACCTGGTAAAACTGGGATGAAAGGAGCAGAAGTCTGTATTGCTTTTTAAAAGAGCTGTAGCATACATTTATGGAAGAGATTGTCCTTAAATAAGCATAGACACTCCTGAATTAGCAGCAGTTAAGATTTTTATGCATTGTGAAGGGTAGGTGAGAGACTGGAGGGGATAGCAGTACATCTTTTTGCAAAAGATCTGTTCTCTTTTGGCTCCCATGAAGCTGAGATTGAAATACCAGCTCTGCATTCCCAGCGCTCCTGTATGCCGTAGTTGCGTGAAAGGGTGTGCTGGCCTCTCTTCGCCATTTTTTAACCATTCATGACCAAACTCAGTGATGGTGTTGAATAGGTTGAAATTAGACATTCTTGGGCCACCCCAAGCCGCCTTCCAGGGACAGCTTAAAGTGGGGCAAACTGGGCCGTCTGCTCCAGGAGCAGATCCCAGTTCTGGAGGTCCTCCTGCAGACTTCATCAGGGACGCAGCAGCGCCTGGCACTGCACTGGGCAATGCGTGGTCGGAGGAGATGTCTCCTGTCCCCAGCCCTCCTGTCACCCCAGTGGCCGCTTCCTATCCAGGCCGGACTGCCGAAGGGTGTGGGAAGGGGCCTATGTTTGTTGACCTGTGAGTGATGCTGATGCTGATTCCTGGCCTTCACCTGGGGAGGAGGTAGTGGACGATGAGGAAGCGTTGGGCTGGCAGGGCCTTCCAGGATATTAAGCTACAATATAAATTAGTGAAGTTGGTGAAAGGGAGTTTAAGTACTGTCTGTGAAACAATGTTTTTGTTTTCAAGGACTTAAAAAGAAAAAAAAGAAAAAAGCATGTATTAAGTAGCTTCAGAATACAGAAACTAAACATTTCATTATAGATCAAAAGAAAGGTATGAAGTCCTTAATACTACATTTCCTGAACTGTTCATGTCAGTGGAAACAATCTGATTTTTTCTTTTTACTGGAACCCAATTTACTTTCTTAATCTGTAACAGTCCAAAAATTATTTTCTTGCAGGATATCTTTTGAATTCTGTCATCTTTTAGTGATTTTCTCTCATTCCTTCTCAGAGTGGAGCTGCTATTTTTCTGTTATTTTAGCCGTCAGTTCACATCTAGTGTTATCCTCGTTTCAGGATTCAAAGTGGCATCTACAAGGGAATGTAAAAGTATTAGCAGCGCATAGCACTACAGCTTGTTTCCTATGTCATACTTTTATTTGCAACTAGTAACACTTTTTGACTTAATTATGCCTGTAGGAAGAAAAAAATGTATAGCTGTGACATGCTGCATTTCACAACAGTGTGCTGTATTCGTTATCATATGTACATTACACAGCTATGAAACCTGCAGTCCCTGTTCTTCTACTCATCCCTCATTCCAGTCTGTTTGAACTTGTGATCGCTCTGTTATCAAAACATATACCACACAAACAGAGAAGCCAAGATTAGTCAGTCTTAAGTTATCATGTACGCAGTCTGTCTCAGGAGACAAGGACTTCCTGACACCAACATCAGGTTTCAAGTGAAGTAGGACTGCGAGGTTTAAAATGTTTTCATTTCCAGTGAAGGGCTTCGGTGCCATCTGAACTCTTCCAGGCAATAAGTAGCTGGAGGAAGTAGAAAATTCATTACTTAATACCCCAGAGATGTCTTATTTGAGTTCACGAGACGTGCCATCTGGAAATTCTTGTTCATTCACATGCTGCAGCCTTTTTTGGACACCGAAGAGCTCCAAGGTGCTTGGTTTGAGTTGCTTTAGAAGTGCCTAGAATAAAACGAGGAGAATTATTTGAAAGTCTTTATTAAAAATAAATAAATAATTAAAAAATCTGTTTCCATCGGAGTTGCCCAGGTTACCCTGCTCAGCTATGAAGCCAGTCCAGACTTTGCTACTGTGTACTGCTACACCCCAAGCACTGCCTCTTTTCCTTCTCCTACTTTTCACCCAGTTATCCCTTAAAATTCCTCATAGGTCACCAGCAGCAGGGTGTCCTTCTTTCTCCCTTTTTTCAGTTCCCCAAACCTTCAGCCACCAGAGGCTCCGGTGGGGTTCCTGGGGACTGTGGGAACACTGCCAACCCCAGATACGCACACTTGGCACAACTGTTGGGACATTTTCATGGTGTCCATGTAGCTGCATTGGTTTTTATTGTGTATGTTTGCTAGAATGTAATTTGGGGTCTCCTGGTTCAGTTAGGCTTTGTTTGGAAAATGTAAATTTGGGAAAAGTCTTTGTTTTGGCAGAGCCCAATGTGTGGCAGAGGTGTACCTTGTGGTTTGCGGTCTCTTCACCTCCCACCCCGCAGGCCTGGCCTTGAAGCTCAAGGGCTCCTGAGCTTTCGTGCTCTGGGGTATGGCAGCTGCTTATGGAGCCAAGGGTCAGGACATCCTCATCCCCATTGAGACCGTCAAAGCCCTGAGAGTGCTGCAAAACTGGTAGTAAAATGTGGTTTGCATCACTTACTATTGTGTAACGTGGACGTCCTTTTTGGGGTAGGGTCAGGTGGGAGGAGAATGTTTTGAATGACTTTAATGAAGTGTGCTGAAATTTTAATAATAAAACAGGATTTATTTTGCTATTTAAAAATCTATTCAAATCTATTTAGCCTCAGTTTCTAAGGCTTTTTTGTCTCAAAATTGAGGCCCTTTGCAGCTTATGTTTAATGGTGGTGGTGTTTATCCCTCAGTGTTTCCTACAGAACCTACAGTTTCTTTTTATTTGGCTACTTATTTAAGTAAATCTGTAGGAAATTAATATTTATTGAGATTTTGCCCCTCAGTCAAATACTGTAAAAATGGGCAAATGAGCCCAGTACATAGGAGAAAGGAGTTTTATTTTATTGGGAAACCAGACTACAAAGGTGTTATTTGCTTACTTCTGTTTGATTTGAAATAGTAAAATATTGCCCATCATCTGCAGAAAATCCAGTTCATATTGCACTGATTGCTTTTATCATACTAGATTCTGTTTATTTTCCTAGAAAAAGTTTGTTTTAAATAAGCCATGATATATATTTTAAAAAACATTGGGTTTTGCTTTGTAAGAAAGAAACATCAGGGAATTTCATGGAGTACTCTGAATCTCTTAAGAAATGTGTTTTGTGTTGCGTTTGCACTTCTCTGTTCCTTATGTTTTGGTTTGTCTATCAGTAACAGAACAATTCAGTAGAAATGTATTAGACAGCTGTTTTGCAAGAGTCCAACAAGTTTAGTAATTATGGGGGGAATACTTGAAGAAGTCTTTGGAAGATACTGAAACTACTGTAAAAGGAAAGTTTTGTTGTGTTTTTTTTTTAACATTGTAGCTTATTGTTTACTTTTTCATAGCAGCACAGTCTTAAAACTTTCCAGCATCTTCTTAATAGTTATAAAAGCTTGACAAAACAATTGTAAAGCGTCATGTAATTGTCTATTGAATAAATTTTTTCTTCAGTTAGTAATAAGGACAGTTTTAGAGCACCAGACTTCTTTTCAATAAAAATTAAACTGGTTATTCCCTTGCTTATTATTTAAAATGCGTAAGTAGCAGAGCATTACTTTCCCATTGTTTTCTAAATGCTGAGCATTTAGTGTAAGAAATGGATATTGTCAATTCTTTCTTTAAGCAGCAAGGCTGTTGCAAGTTACGTTTGGTCAGAATTCTGTGGAATTTTACATATTCAATGTTTGTAGAATCACAGGATGTTTGAGGTGGCAAGGCACTGCTGGAGATCATTGAGTCTGACCCCCTGCTCAGAGCAGGCTCAGCTAGAGCAGGTTGCTCAGGGCCATGTCCAAGTGGCTTTTGAGTATATCCAAGGGTGGAAACTGCCCAGCCTGTCTGGGCAACCTGTTAAAGTGCTTGACCACCCTCACTATAAAAAATAGTTTTCTTATACTTAATTGGAATTGTCTGTACTTCGTTTGTGCCTACTGACTCTTGTCCTGTCATGGGGCACCACTGAGTAGTCTGGCCCCATCTTCTTTACGACTTCCTGCTGGGTATGTATACCTGTGGATAAGATCTCCCTGAACCTTCTCTTCTACAGGCTGAACAGTCCCAGCTTTCTGTCTCTTCTTGCATGCCAGATGCTCCAAACCCTTCATCACCTTCACAGCACTTGGCTGCACTCACTCCATTATGTCCATGTCTGTCTTGATGAGGCTGTGTTTCTCTGGGGAAGAAGATTTTCTGTGGGGAAGAAGATTTGCATGATTATGCTCTGTTGGAAATGTGTGGTGAGCTCTCCCCCTCTTAGAGGTTCCATGAGTTAGTGGTTTGGAACCTTCCTGAGATCCAGGGACTTGGACTGAGCCCTCACTGTTGATGTCATTGTAAGCTGCTTCCAAGTGACCTGTTAGCAGGCTCCTGCTTTTTGGGGACTGAAAATCCAGCTGTGAGCGTACCTCCCCCCCGCCCCCTCCAGAAACTGGACTGCTCAAATGTGCTTAGCAGGTGGCTTGTCTTTTGTTCCTCCATGTCCATCCCCTCCACCTCCCTCACAGTGTCCTCTGGGCAGAGAGTTGCAGCAGTTTAGATTAAAATCTTTACAATTTCAGCTGGGGTCAAGGTACAGCTCAAACTCAGTGTCGTTCTGGCTGTTTATTTTAATCTCTTCTGTGACCCAGAAGTTCATAGATTTTATTAGCTGCATCACTGTGATCGAAGGTTTACTGATATGTTACATGACACACATCTAGGAATGGGAGTGGATGCTACTGGGCAAAAATACATTCCACATCTACTGCGTGTAGCTGGTAACTTTCCAAATGGGCAGTGCACATTGCTTTGTAATGACTTGTTCTTGGTCTGGTTTATTCTATTTTTTTTCCTCTTCATTCTGAGCGGGACATTTTTTGTTGACTTTCACTTAAAAAAAAATGCAAGCTAAATAGTGTTGATACTCAGCATTAGCTCTTCCCCCTTTACTGTAAAGAATATGATCAAAACTGTCAAGCATTTAGTATTTGCAGTGGTTGGCTCCTCTTTGATGCTCATACTCCTATTTTCTCTCCAGTCTCGCTCCCTTGACAATGGGTTGCTGTAACCCCAGTGGCTTTTAAAAAGCTTGAGCTGGATATGACAAGAGCTTACCCACTGGATAGAGTAAGTTTATAATTTTCTGACTTGATAAGTAGTTTTGTCAAGTCAAAAGCCCTTGACTCTGGAGTTCACCATACTTCTATCTTGGAGCTAGCCAGATTTGTCCCATGAAACATGAGAAAACAAGTTGGGATCCTCCTCTTTTCATGGACTCTTTGGGCACTAAATGCTCCTGGTCCATGAATTTTTTTTGGAAGAAGGAGGTACTGATATTGGGAATAAATTTTTATTAAATGATGGCTCAGTAGTTCTATGGGGACTGTAGGACAGGAAAGCTCTTCCCAACTCCTTTCTTTAACAAGTACATCTATGAGTCAGGTGGGGTTTGCTCTGCAGGATATTTGCAGAGAGTTTGTGGATCAACTAATGTGTATTTCATGTCACTACTACCTGCATTGCAGGTGCCACTAATTCCAGTGCATTGCGATGTGTAAGTGTATATAGTAGACTGCTTGGAATTTAACTTGAAGCATGATTGAAGCAGATGTGCTGAAATAAGGAGAAAAAATAAGAACTAGCAAGAAAAGGTTAAGGAGAAGGAAATAGTACAAGAAAAGGTTAAAAGACTGGCTGTGTTTCTAAAGTATTTGCTGGAATCCAACCATATGGAGAATTCGACTGTGCTGATTTGAAAGGAAGAAAAGCAGCTTTTATGTCAAGAAACATAAGGAGTACTGTGTCCTCTGTAGTCAAAAGATAGCATTACTGTGCCTGGTGTCAAGTCAGAAGATAGGGTATGTGTTCATAGGTATTCTTTTCTAAACTTAAAATCTGTGTTCAGTATTTTTATTGTTGCCCAGTGCAGTAATTTCTCCGTGTGATTTCAAGAACATTCATTAAAAATATTTTACCTTCAGTATTTTAAGAATTTTAGTAAGTAGATGAAGCAGCTTGATAATACTTACAGATAATGTCATAAAATAGGTTTCTGATTGCTGACTTTTTATTACATTACACTTTTATTTTCTGTGGCATTTTTTAATAAGCCCTTTTGTATGCAAATAAAAAGCTGCAAAGTCAAGTTCCAAATAATTTAGTTACTGGTAATTGTTCTTTGGCCAACTTTGCCACCTAGTGGCTATAATTAAACAGAACAGTTAATTTTCCTGATTTTTTTAAAAAAGTAATGTAGCACAGCACTGCTGTTTTTTCCTTTGCACTGAATATTGTATGATTTTTGAATTGGCATAATTTTCAGTTGCAACTGAAACCACTCCTAATTTGCTTATGATAATAAGCACTTTATCTTCTAATATTGTTTAAAAGCTTAGTAAATGAGTGACTGCAAGTACAGGAGAGTTTAATAGTAGACAATTCATTTTTTTAAAGAAACTAGTCTTCTCAGAATCAAAAGGAAAACTGTAAGCCCTGTCAAAATCTCTCATGAAAAGATATAATTTTAGGCCTCTGTTTGTATGTACTACAGACTGGATTTCCTCTAATAACCTTGTAGCATATCTAAAATAAATCATCCTTCTTCAGATATCATCCCTAAAATGCAGAGAAAGGAGAAACCTGCATCTGCAGTGTTTTTGCTTCTAGTATGCTTTATAGGCACCTTTGCAGGCTGCAGTCCGTAGTAGGACTAATAAAGACTGTATAGATATTGTTTTCTCCCCTTCCACCTCCTCCTAATTTTGATGCAGAACAAGTTAAAAGAGAAGTGGAAATTAATATGGCCCTAAATGGTGATTTTGTTATGTTGTAGTGCCTTCATTTCTGTGAAATACAATTAAAATAGAAACTCCGCAACAAGCTGTTTCCCCAGTCTCCCATATCCTGCAATGGCATACATGCTATGAGCAACTGCAGTAGACAAGAAATGTGTGGGGCAGTTATGAACCCTAAAACCTCTGGACAGTGGCCCAGCTGCCATCTCCTCTCTGGGCTACACAGGCAAGGCAACTCCCCAGTTTATAATTAATATGTAATCCTTTTTTTTCCCCTCCTTCTTTCTTGTTTTTTGTATAGAAGTATTATCATTTTTTTCCTTCCTCAAATGCTTCGAGCTGACCTCATTTAATACATTTTTACTAAATTTAAGGAGAGGTGTTGAGGGAAAAATAATTCTTTCAACAGGAAAAAGCATCTCTGTCCATAACATGGGCAGAGTGATTAATTAACAGTGATATTTAATGATGGAAAATGTTATGATCACCATTGCAGCAAGTTGTTTTTTAGACATGAGTTATCTCCTTTCAATATCTTTAAGGTTCCAAAGGAAAAAAGTAGCTCTTCTCTGAGCATCTGAGCTACAGAAGCTTGATTTCCTCTTGTTATATGTCTTTTTTTTCTTTTATATATCCCAATGACAGCAATTCTTTCTAGGCAAGTGTCAGCATGCACTATGACAGATTCTAAGTTATATGTGTGGTGATTTCCCATGATATAGTGTAATTGGCCTGGCAGAGCATGTGATGCTTGTTTATAATTTAGTGTGATTTTGTAATTATCAGGGGTTTGGATGTCTCTTATTTTATCCATCTTCTAGTACTTGCCAAGCTGTAGAAATGAGATGTCCTTGAAACTTCCCCTATTTGAATTAAATTGACTGACAGGTGCAGAAGCTGATGAGGTGGTGAAAGGGAGGAGGATCTACTGGATGAAAGGAAGGATCACAATTATGTAAAGTTTTGTTCCCTAAGAAACCTCATCTAAAAAGCTGTGGGAAAGGCCATCATACATCTTGATCAAAATACAGCCTAAAGGCATTCTGCGTATAATAAGAAACTAAAATAGCACAGACATCTTGTTAATGTTGTCATAGCATTCATTTTATGACATTCAATACAACAAATTATTTAACTGTTGGAATATGTTCAATAAATCCCTAAAGTACAGGAATAAGTAAAACAGAGGAGCAGGAAAAAAAGGGAAGGTGGTGCAGACTTTGTCTTTAGTGAGAAACAAGTCCTTGACTTTCGAGCTGGGGACTGGAGAGAGGTGCTGATAGTGTCTGAGATGGCATTAGAGATGACCTTCACATTGAAGGAGAAAACAAAAATGACTAGGTGTAGAAGCTGCCAAGTGTGTGTTGCTAATGAGATTTCTGATAACATCTGTATATGCATGGTATGACCTGAACTGATGGCAGAACATACCTGAGAATTAGAGTTCTCAGGTGGAAAGAGTAGGATTGTAGATAAATTGAAGGAAAGAAGAGAGGATACCACCTAGAAACATAGTGTGTTCAAATACCTGTCTGAAAGGAGAACCTGAAAAGCAGGCTGCCAGTACAGAGGATGATGGATACAAATAGAGGATCCTAAGAAAATAAGTTGAAATACAGTTGATGTTTCTGGATAACAAGAGAACAAATGAACTGCAGGCAAAGGGAATGATGTGTCATAAAGAGCCTCAACAGGCATGAAGAAGACTATGTGTGAGTGGAAATCCCTTTAAAGAAGACTAGATTGCTTGGATAACAGATCACAGAAAATCTCCTCCTGCATCAAAGCGGTGATCCATCTAGCACAGTAGTTTCTCTCTAACTGTAGTTAAAAAATGCTAGTTAGACAGGGTATGAGAGAGCCTGTCGACTTTCTGAGGTCCCTTGTTCTCCTTGTTTTGTCAGAGGGTATATCCCTGACTATTTGCATTTGTGTCAGTTTATGTGTCTGCTGTCCTTGAATTTGTCTAGTCCTCTCTTCTCCAGTAGTGTCTGTGGTACTGCCGGTGGCAGCAAATTGCAGAATTCCATGCCTGATGTTGTAAGAAGTATTTTATTTACTTGTTTTACTTTATTTTACTTGCTTGAAACTGATCTCCTAGAAAGTTTAAACTATGACTTACTGACTGCAATTCTCTGATGTAGAACTTCTGCGAGAAAAACTACAGCTATAGCTAGGATGATAGCTTGACAGATTCATACAAACCAAGGCTAGTGATAATTTGAAGCAAATTATTTATTATCTGTCTTTGAGAAGCTTTAAACATGTTGAAAAATGAGCTTGAAAAAAATTGCAGTTTATGTTACCTCTCTAGATTAACAGGCACAGTAAGTTTGCATATATCGCCACTTTCAGGATCAGCTGTGATAACAATGAGGGACTGCCTTATTAAAAGATAATTTTTAAATTATTTAACTTATTTTTGTTCAGAAATTATGTATGCATAGATGATGTAAGCAAGAAGGTTTTAAGTATTGCTAATTAATTGTCATCCTAATTAGCAAAAATAGCATAGTGATAGATCACTAAATCAAAAAATTTCAGGTTAAAATGGTTTTGCTCCTTTTCAGTCTACATTGAGAAATAGTTGTCTGCAACTTCAGCAGTTTTATAAGGAAAAATAGGTTAACAATTCAGCAGTACAATCTGAAGTAAAGCTAGCCAGCATGAAGCCCTCTTAATGAAAATGAAGACTCCTTAGTGCTAATATTCTTTTCCAGAGAAAGGCTGGCAGAGAAGAGGATGTTTATAACATTAATAGAAAGTCAACAACATTCATTTCTGGTGGAAGACAGGAAGATGGGAGCCATAGTTGGCAAAAGCTTATTGTCAATGATTAAATCAGCAAACTGTTATTTAAGAATGTTAACTGAATGCAGAAGTCTTGAGCTAGTATTGCATATTTTTTATATTAAATTTAGTTATTTAGATTTTTCCTGGAGAATACAGATCATATATGGATGATACAGTAGAGGATATCCATAGCTGACTGAAGAGAACATTGTTGTGCTCTTTCAAGTAGTGAAAGAGTTGGACATCAACGAAAGTAGGTTCTCGAGAAGCCTTGGGAGGAATTCAGTACAGCACACGATCAGTAAAATACCACATGGAGAAAGGTAACACCACTGGAGAGAAGTCATATTCTTAGGGTTATTTCCAGCACTTCCTGAGAGACAGATTTTTCATACTTTTTTTTTTTTGTGTGTGTGTATGTGTAATCTATTGCATAATGTGTAGCAAACGCTTTGTAAAAGTTGGACTGTTTTTGAGACTCTCCTATAGGTTTTTACCACTAACTTCATAAACAAAATAAGGTTTTGATTTAGTTTTGATTTTTGAGGAGGAGGGACTGCTTCACTTTCTCTACAGTTCACAAAACCAAGGGATTCAGAAACAGCTCATTCTACCAAAAAGTCTGCGATGTTTTTGTCATAATTTCTCTGTCACCATAGACCCCTCATACAGTTTTGCACGGATGCTTAAA
The DNA here is from genome assembly GCF_000687285.1 of Phaethon lepturus. Lineage (NCBI taxonomy): Eukaryota > Metazoa > Chordata > Aves > Phaethontiformes > Phaethontidae > Phaethon > Phaethon lepturus. The sequence continues at coordinate 66,822 of NW_010514046.1, forward strand.
ATGCTTTATTTGTAGATAACCAAGTGGTTTAAAATTTCTCAAATTAGTTTCTCTGAATTACTGCATGGAAAGAATATTAAATGGTACTGAGTAAATTAATCTGTTTAACAACTGACTAATATGCCAAAACCTTTAGCTAAAAATAATAAATTATTTCATAAACACTGAGTCAGATAAACTACTAAGTGGACCTGAAAAGCTTTAGAAGAAGGATTACAGCTAGAAGCAAATTAAACATTTTAGTGTAAATTTAGGAATCCATTCAAGTGCTTAAAATGAACTTCTTATGATGCAACTGAGAAAATCAGACCTAAATATTTGTGTATATAAATTTTAGGGGGAGAGGCCTTTCTGAGGGACAGTGGTTTACACTGAGTATTCATCCCACTAAGCTGACGGCCTAGGAAAATAGCTTTTCATAATCTTTGAAGGGTCATGGTGATTGGGGAAGGTTTGTGAGGACTGGAAGAAAGAAAATATAACCACAGCCTTGATGAAGGGTGAGAAGGATCCCTATGAAGGTGATGGAGCAAATCCTCTCGGAAACCGTTATTAAACATATGAAGGACAAGTAGGTGACTGGGAGTAGTGAGCATAGATTTACAAAGGGCAAATCAGGCTTGGCCAGCTTGGCAGCATTTTACAGTGAGATGATTGGTATAGAAGACAAGGGGAGAAGAGTGGATGCTGTTTATCTTGCCTCTGGCAAGGTTTTCCAAGCTGTTTCCCAGGACATCCTCATGGAGAAAATGATGGACTAAATAAGTGGATGGTGAAGTGAACTGAAATCGGTCAGAACTGCCAGGCTCAAAGGGTTGTGATGAAGCAGTATGAAGTCCAGTCCAGCTGGAGGCCAGTCACTAGTTTTGTGCTCCAGGGGTGGTCCTGGAGCCAATACAGTTTAACTTCTTCATTAATAGTCTGGATGATTGAGCAGAGTGTACCTTCAGCAAGTTCGCAGATGCTACAAAACTGGGAGGAGTGGGTGATACATCAGAGGGTTGTGCTGCCATCCAGGTGGACCTCAACAGGCTGGAGAAATGGTCTGACAGGAACCTCATGAAGTTCAACAAAGGGAAGTGCAAAGTTGTGCGTCTTGGAAAGAATAACCCAGTGCACCAGTAGGGACTGGGGCTAATCCGCTAGAAAGCAGCTTTGTAGAAAAGGCCCTGGGGGTCCTGGTGGACTCAAAGTGAACATAAGCCAGCAACATGTCCTTGAAGCAGAGGCCAACAGCCTCCTGGGCTGTTTTAGGAAGAGTACTGCCAGCAGGTCAAGGGAGGTGATCCTTGCCCTCTGCTCAGCTGTGGTGAGACACATCTGGAGTGCTTGGTCCAGGTCTGGGCTCCCTAGGACAAGAGAGATGTGGACATTCTAGAGTGAGTCCAGCCAAAGGCCACAAGCTTGATAAAGGGCTTGGAGCATGTGTCATATGAGGACAGGCTGAGAGGGCTGGTTGGGACTCTGCAGCTGGAGAAGGGAAGGCTCAGGGGGATCTTCTCCATATGTATAAATACCTGAATGGAAGTAGTAAAGAAGACAGAGCTAGATTCTTCTCAGTGGTGCCCTGTGACAGGACAAGTGGCAATGGGCACAAACTGAAATATAGGCAATTCCAATTAAACACAAGAAAAAGCTTTTTCCTGTGGGCATGGTCAAGCACTTTAACAGGTTGCCCAGAGGGGTTATGGAGTCACCATCCCTGGAGATAATTTGAAACTTGCCTGGACACGGCCCTGAGCACAACCTGCTCTAGCTGAGCCTGCTCAACTCAGAATCACTGTTCTGAGTGATTCTGTGGATAAATTGAAATAATAATTTCATGGAATTTAACTGTAAAGGATCCTGAAGGTAGCATAGGGTGGACAGTCATTTTTCTGTGACTTGTTCTGAGGGGGTGTTGTGTCTTGTATCTTTCATCCAGAAAAAGGATTCAGCCTGGTTTTATTCCATCATTGCTCTCATTTGGAATGAATGCGATGTCATTTGAGGTAGTTGGGGCAGCTGTGCCTTGAGTTTGCTGGCACTGAACACTTCGGATCCATCTCATTAGCCCTGGGCAGTCACTTGATCAGCTTATGGAAGGTTTGGCCACAAGCTTTGGGTCACTGTGAGCTGGCAGAGGCTTTACCCAGATAGTGCTGGTTAGCTGAGGAACCCAATCAAAATAAATGATAATTTTCTGACAGCTTCTTTTTCTTTTTCCACCTTTCAGTTTATATAACCTGGGAAATGAAGCACTTGAGGAGAATACAAATAGCTGTATCACTCATTTACCCTCTATGGGTTTATTCCTACTCAACCTTTCATGCCAGCCTGTTCATTTAATTTCAGATAAAAACTTTTGTCCTTTTTTCCATGCTGTTTCAATATTGGAGAAGCTGCCTCTAAATATTTGAAAATCAACCTCACTGATTGTTTTAAAACACTTCTAAGGTTTCTCTATTTATTGTACCCATTGGTATATTTACCACCACTGTGTCACTGTTTCTTCCTGTTCCCCAAGTGTCTGTACTAATATTTTGAATATTGTTTTGTATGTATCTGATAAGCTCCTTTTTTGAAGGTGGTATCATTTTGCCCTGTGTGCAAAATAAAATTATTCACTGAGAACATTAACCTTGGTATTGTCTTAATGATAATGGCTAAGTAAAGGTTCATTTCAAAAATATATCACAAGAAATACAAAATCAGAACAATTGCCCTCTTCACAGAACTATTTTTTTCAATGTTAAAGCATGGAAAAAATATTTTTCACTGGCTTGGTAGTATTCTGTCTTTTAGCGAGGTTTTCCGATTTTTAGTTATTCTTGGGTTAGGTACGTTGTTACACCTTCAATTTAAGGTAGCCTGGAGGTTTTTTTATTAGAGTGACAATGTTAAGGAGGGTTTTGGTTGCATATTTGCCAAGAATCATTAGATTAGATTGTTGCAGTTTGCGTAGAGACTAAGCTCACCCAGAAAGTACAGGAAGGATAGTGATAAAATTTGCTGCCTGAATAGTCATCATTGTTTCTTTAAATGAAATAAACACTGCTAGATATTACAAATATGGTAATGAGAATGAGGAAGACAAAAGAAAGTAAAATCCAGTGTGTGCTGAAGAAAATTTAACGGAAGAGGTAAATGGTCTGATTCTGTATTCATGGCGTTGTCCTGCAGGGACTGTAAACGAAGTCATATTTGCAGAACATAAAATTTTACCGGATTTCAATTACAGATGAGTTTGACTTGCAGATACTTGTGTCCCTTCTATCCCCAAAGTAGTCATCCCTCCCCCACACCTCCAAAAAAGTAACTTAGAAGAGCGTTGAAAAAAATGTCTTTGGTAATTGTTTGAAGTATGATCATGACAAAGTATTTTAGTAATTTGGTAGTAGAAGGGGAGAAAGACAACCAAACAATTTTCCTGCCTGTGTTGAAAGGAGAGATTTTATGGTTGGATTATGAAATTTTTGGTTGTGAGAGTAGATGCACGCTAACTTGACTGAGAGTTGTGATACTGTTTTTTTAAGGGGTGCTCATGGTTGCTATGGGTCTTGATGACTTTTAGGAAGAGTTAGAAATATAGATGCATTTATATTCTTCAGAAGCAATAGAAACTTCTAAAATTAATTGCTGCTTTTTCATATTTGCCTTACCAGGGCAAGAAACACTTATATGAAACCAATATTATTGATAATTTCCAAATAGATTTCACAAATCTTTTAAAAAAGTTAACTATATAACTTATAGCTGAAGTATGGCTTTCATACCAATGTTACTTTATGTACGGATCTCCCTCAAGAGTAAAAAGTAGTCATTATAAGGAGAGAATATGGAGAACTGATTGTTATGTATGTATGTATGCAACTGCTGTATTATTCTTTCTAGCTTTAGTTGATTAGCTGTTTTAAAGAAGTGATGCTTTTTTCATGGTAATGTTCAATATGTCCTGACTTCCAAATGCTTTTTTATTCCTGCTAGTTGTCATTATTGCTATATTTATTAATGGTTTTGTTAGAATAACTCTAAGCAGTCCTGATCTGAAGAGGTGAATGGTCTGCATTGTTTTTTGGTCCAGTATACTGTGTTTGGCTGTGAAATTGTTACAAGGACACTTCCTTAAGTGTCATTGTGAAGTACCAACTTTTGTCCTTTTGCTAAAGATAAATCATTGCCTATCTGACCGTGTGGTAGGAGGTAAAATAAAGCTAACTTAGATTTAGGTGTATAGCTTAGGTCCTTATATCCACAATTTCCTGGTTTTAATTATATTAGTCTTATTATGTTTTTTAGAGATGCTGAGAGCATCTGCAGGTCCAGCTGAGATGAGTTACCAGCAATACATCTTCACTAACAATTGTGGCTTTACACCAAAAGCACATTTGGCTTAGAAAGATCAGTCAGCCCACTGGTGTCCATAGGAATTGCTGGTTGTTACATGGTCTGGAAAAAAACCTGCCAAAAAACCACCCCAAACCAGTCCAGCTAGTGGTATTTCTATGGCTAAATATGCATTTTGGCCCCCAAAGATGCTTAACACCACTGATTTGTTTGGTTTTTTTTTTTTGGTGTTTTTTTTTTGTTTGTTTGTTTGTTTTTTTTTGTTTGTTTGTTTGTTTTTGAGAGGGAAATTGCACATAGAAAAAAGGTACTTGAAATTGGCAGGAATTAGGTGCCTAAATTGACTTTTAGTTGCCCGACTTTGGGCTTGTAAATGTTAACTCTCTTAGTTACGTGATTTCAGCACAGAGTCAGAGAGCTTCCCACTTCTATGGGCAGACCTTCATTATCTTCCACTGGAATAAAACTCTCTCCTGACCATTCACCCAGTTTGAGTACCTGATACCATTTTGCCTACACACAGATAACTTGCCTTCTTTGAAGTCCCCTCTGAGAAGTTTGGAAGCCAAACTAATCTCTAAGGAGCACCATCTTCTTTTTCTGTACCCTTTTGAGAAGGTTTAACGCTTTCATTAGCCATCATCACACATCATCGCACAGCCTACATAAAGACAGGGTAGAAATATCCTGTATAATACAAATTTTTTTCATTGCTGATTTTAATAATAAACTCAGTCATGAAATTTAAAAGAAAAGTACCTTTGTCTTTACCTTTGTTCTGGTTTAAAAGGAATATCTTATTATTTAAAGCATATTGTGTATCCTATTTTTTAGCAAAGTGCTGGTGGTGAAAGAGTTAAATTTGCCTCAGTGTTAAAAAAGTATGTGAATCAGGTTTTCCTCTGACCGGAGATGTACAGTACTGGAGACATTTGAGACTCTTAGACCGCTGCCATAAAGTACTGAAGGATTTAATTTTAAGATATAATACAGCTATTAAGCCTGTTCAGTACTGGAATATTCAGTCCCTCCCAGAAGAAGAGTGATGAACTGTGATCATAAACAGGTTAATTTAATCTGACCTGATTTCAGATGTGTCCCCTTATTGCTTTAAGGATAATAATTTTTCATTATATTTATCTTTTCAAAATCATTATCCATAAGTCTCAATTATCCAAGTATTTAATTAGCTCTGTCAGTGTTCTAGGTAAAAAAAAAAAAAAAAAAAAAAGGAAAAAAAAAGTATGTTAATCCCAAAAAGCGTGTATTCTGAGTTTTGATGTTCTCTCAAGTTCTTTTTGTAAACAGTATCAGCAGAGGAGACTGTGTCTCTGATGCAAGTCAGGTAGTAAGGCCACTCAGCAGTGCTGCCTACAATTCATGTGAAACACGTCGCGCCAGACAAAGCATCTGACTATGTGGAGGGTGGTTCTGTAGTCTTGAGAATCCAGAGTAAATTAAAGTCTAGACTCCGTCATTTTTTCAGGCTGTTGGGAAGGGATAAATAACAAATCAGATATGCCCAAGATAGAACAGAGGTAACGCTGAAGCAAAGATGCTCTTGCTGCTTTGTGCATTGGGAAGAAAGCTGTAATAGCAGCAGCAGCAATAGCAGCAGCGGCAGCAGCGGCAGCAAGAGACCTTCGGAAAGCCGGGTGTTGCAGTAGTCTGAGGTAGAAAGATCCTGTTATGACTCTGCCTTTCCTAAGTTCAGAATGGTTGATACAAACCTTACGCCACGTGTAGTAAAAGGTGGATATGAATATGGAATTTGCTTTGTAATAACTGGATGCTGAGGAAATAAAGACGTGCCTCTGGGGTTTTGTTGTTGGGTTTTTTTCTGCCTTTTTTTTTTAAATCATCTGAAACAGAAGAGATTGATTTACTCAGAGAAAGTAAGTTTCATCTGTCTTCAAGATAATTTAAAAGGACAGCTTGGGAGCTGGAGGGTGACTGTTTTTCTACCTGTTTCCCTGCACCTGGGGCTGAAAAGTGAGGAGAGATGGACAGTGTCTCAGAGGAGACAGGAATGACCGAAGCTTGGTGAAAGCGTACAGATTGTTGTCTGCTGTCTCTTCATGCAGTGCTGTGGGCTGGTGCACCGACGGCGAGTACGGGTTTCCTATGTAAGTTTTGGTTTGTATTAGAATGATGCTAACTTGTATGTTCAACTCCTAATATATTAGATGGGATTGGATGGTATGGTGTGGTATGGTATGATATGGTATGCCTCAGGCAGATATTTTAATGTATAGCTGAGTGACGAACAAGAGCACTAAGTATCTGTGACAGAACAGAGACACAAGGATCATTTTAACATCTTTGTGTTGTCTATTTTTTCAGAACTTGTTCATTTCAAGAATATCTTATTTCAAAATAACCTGCAGTGTTAAAAGACTGGAAGTCTGACCCTTCTGACTTCTTTTTTAAATTGTGTATTTTTTCTTGCTAGTAGCTCTGCATAAGTGGAGTCATTAGAAAAGGACATCTCTATCCATATATGATAGCTGAAAACCGATTAAAGTTATAAGCAGTTATGGACTGGCACAAAGATTATTTGAAAGACCCTGAGGAACATAAAAATCATCTTGTGAGGTAGTTCTTTAGAAAAAGAGCAGTAGCACAGTGGCAGAAGTATGACCTGATGGTTTGCATGGTTTGTTTGCTTTCCAGAACTGGATATTTAAATACTCTGGTATGATAAGACTGCTCTGTATTGCAAAATGGCTGTCTCTAATAAATTCCACAAGGAAGGCCAGCGCCAAAGCTTAAGTATTAGTAATGAAAAAGATTGTCTGTTAGCTGAAATATGTCTGAACTGTACTCAGCTGATGTGATAATCTCCTAAGTTTTAAGTTAAGTCATAATGACATAAGTCATCTATGTTTTAACATTCCTTTTGTATTCTGCTGTTCAGCTGTCAGATAGATGTGATAAGAAACAGGAGGTTGAAACGGTCTGGCTAAGCTGCAAATGGAAATTGCTGAGTATTTGCAACAAGCAGCTTGTAGCTTGTTGCACAAGAAAAGAGCAAATATGTCAGGAGAAACAGTTCCGTTGTCAGGATCGCTGCGTGTTTCTCTGTGTCATAGAAAGCTCTTTTACAGAAGGCTTAAAAATGACCACTGAACAAGCAGGGTCAAATAAGTGTGATCTAAGTCAAAGTTTGTGTAAGGGATGATGGGGAGAACAAAATTATTATAAGGAAAACAAATCTCTCCTCCAGAATATATTGCAGAGGTGTAAACAATTAGAACTGTAAGTGTGGTGATAGTTGTTTTGCACAGCTGATTTGACTGGATGTATTTTGTTCTCACTGGTGCAACAGTTGATACTGTTCTGTAAGAAACAGGCAGAAGCATGGAGATTCAGATGCGATCTTTGGTCAAGGTTGGAACTTAAACTGTACAGTATTTTGTATAAATTATGCAAAAACAACATGTAGTTCAATTTAACCATTAATTCAGTATAAAATAAAAACTTGGACATCTGTTATACAGATACTTGTTTGATATATAGATATTCCCACTGTTATGCAGAAATTGAAATATGAATACATTGAAAGCATTTCTTATTTCTTAGCGCTCTCATGCCAGAGGAGTTTAGGGCATATGAAAATAATGACCTCTTGAGATGCATCACCCACCCTTTCATTTCTCCTTGTTATTGTTACTTAACAGCAGCACCAGCCACTGTGAATAATATTATCTAGACAGAATAAAATATTTGCCTGTTTGCAAAGTATGTTTCACAGCCTGGAAGTGTCAGAATACTCATTTGTGAACCACCATGACATCTACTTGGGTTTAGTCTCAGACTAAACACGTTAAACTCCATGAGCTCCATCATTTTTTGGATGTCTCTGTGTAATGGACAGAAAGATGCTTAGTGAATGTCTTATAAAATACTAAGGTTTTTACATTATTTTGTGATACTGGTGTAATGCTGCAGGGCCTCCTGGTATTGTGAGCACCTCACTAACTGTTTACAAAAAAAGAAGGTTGCTCCATCTTAGTTAGGATAAGTGAAATGGAGTTTGCCCTTGATCTTTTTGGTCCAAGCCCCATTACGTGAAAGATGACCGTGTTCTCAAATAACTTAATTACAATGAAAATTCTCTCTGTTGCTTGAATCCTTGATTATCCAAACCCGTTATTATTGAATTTTTTTGGTGCTCCCCACGGCATTGGGCTAATTGAGGTTGTACTTTATGATTCTTTTGGGATGAAAGCACTGAAATTGAAGTGAGCCAAGATATGACCTTTTTTATTAACGTCTGACTCGCTGGGGAAAAACATCAGACTTTTATTCTGGGTTATTAGTTTACAGTTCTTAAGTTACTTATGAATTGTAGTGGTGAACGATCCAACTTAGAAATTGTGTTTTTTTTATTTTGGGGGGAATTTAAGATGTCGTACTTTATGTACTCAAAAAGGTATGACCAAATCTAACTGACTATTATATTGCAACCGATACAGCTCTTTCTGGTCCCAGTCCTAAGATCCTGCAGATCTTAGGCATAATCAATCGCTTTGATGGTCGTTCGGGTCAGGAATAGTCAGATCACTGCAATTAGTTACACGGGCTCACATTGTCTTTGGAGGAGGAGCGTTATTGGTGGAGAAGATGGTTGTATTCTTATGTTACTCCTTTCTATGATCTCTTGCATGTTTGACTCTCATACAGATCTTAGCAATACATCTGTGTGCAGGGATAAAATTGAAGGCCGGGGTGGATTGTATCCATCTTTACCTTCTCTCCAAGTTTTGCTGCTATTGAGTGATGTGCAGACCACACAATCTTGAGAAGATTAAACTTGGCTCAGGCGTTCTGCCCAGGCTCTCCTGATCACTGACTCTTCCTTCAGCATGGCACTGTGTACTGCCTGCATCCACTAAGTTTCCTCTCCTTCTCTTCCTCTTCTGAGAGTTTCTCTCTGTGGGTGGATAATCAGAGCGATGGACGGAACGGGGCATTTAATGCAATATGTTTAATACAGTGTGGCATAATTTGCAGCTTCTAATGGTAGGGTGTGTCCCATGGGCATTACGAATGCATAGTAATACTCAGTTACAGAAATTGGGCCCCTCACTACAAGAAGGACATTGAGTTGGAGCGTGTCCAGAGGAGGACAACGAAGCTCGTGAAAGGGCTTACAGCACAAGGCTTATGAGGAGCAGCTGAGGGAACTGGGGTTGTTTAGTCTGAAGAAGAGGAGGCTGAGGGGAGACCTTATTGCTCTCTACAACTACCTGAAAGGGGGTTGTGGTGAGGTGGGTGTTGGTCTCTTCTCCCAAGTAACTGGTGATAGGATGAGAGGAAATGGCCTCAAGTTGCACCAGGGGAGGTTCAGACTGGGTATTAGGAAAAATTTCTTCACCAAGTGGATGGTCAAGCATTGGAACAGGCTGCCCAGGGAGGTGGTGGAGTCACCATCCCTGGAAGTGTTCAAAAAATGTGTAGACGTGGCACTTCAGGACATGGTTTAGTGGCCATGGTGGTGTTCGGTTGACGATCTTAAAGGACTTTTCCAATCTTAATGATTCTATGATTCTATGAAATAAAGACCCTCATATTGACCACTTTCATGGCAAAAGCTGGAGATAATTCCAAATAACATCTTCACCTTGTTCCCTTAGTCCTGTCTGTGGGATAAGGTCATACCGTTTGTCAGATGGGATCCATTTGGGGTAGTATGGCGGAACAGCTGTATGGAATTCCTCCAGTGGACAATCTCACCTCTTTCTGGAACGTAGAGTCTAAAACATTAGTACTAAATGTATGGTGCCCAAAAATGTTTTCTTAACTCGTACTGCCAGCATGTCACAGAACATCTAAAAACACCAGAGCCTGAAGACTGACCAGTATATTTCAGCTTTCAAACTTTAGTCCCATCTATCCACCTGTTGGTCCAGCCTTCAGGAGGACTTACAATCTGATGGAAGTCCCTCAGAAATCTTGCACTGTCTTCAACGCTCTGCTGTTCTCCCTGAAGTGTCTGGAAATGAAGGCTGTTTGAACACAAGGTCCAAGATATTTCCAGAGTCTGCACATTTCTGAACAGAGCAATCAGCTGTCAACCACGCTGCCTGACTGTATGTACTGTCTCCTCTTAATCCTGTGAGTGGCCTCATTTGCAGTGGTGCAACATACCTGCCAAAGCGGAAAAATTATGTGTAAGGCAACATAATAGGGATTGACTCTGAACTTTTTATCTGTGGCAAGTGAAAGCAATGACAGGTGCAGGAGAAGAGTCCATATAGTTTCTTGAAAGACTCTTCAAGATGGTGAACTTGGAAATGACCTAATGCATGGCTGGCAGTCACCTGCTGGAGTGTACAAGACAGGCAAATCCAAGAGCATTGAGCACGTTTTGTGTACTGCACACCTTCCTGGCTTCTCAGGGTGCGGGTGTGTGTGCAGAGTACATGTTTATGGCCACTCTTACAGCAGCACAACAAGGAGTAGGTGAATGTGGCCAGGGAGGGCCAACATACGGTAATCTGGATAGACAAGCCATAGGCTGGAATCTGTTGTATTTTTAATAACAGCTTAAAATCTTTAGTTGTCTGGATTTCCCAACACTGTATTTAATACTTACTTATTTAGTAGTTTGAAGAGTCATCTTGTTGACTTTTTGATTTTTGTTTTGTTTTGTGTTTTTTTTAGAATTATCAAATGACATATTTGCTTAGCTGAAAGCACTATTCAGAATAAGTCTGAGCCAATGTTTTAAAAATTCTTTTCATATATATAATGGATTTGATAATGCTTGGGGATGATGTCTGGAAGGCAAATATTAATTACTCTGACTCTAACCCTTAACGAAGGACTATTACAATTCAATATTAAAAAAACCCAAACCATGAAAGAATGCATTCCAAAACAATATAAACTTTATTTAGAGATTAGTAGTGAAATTTATGGTATGGCTTGCACTGTGTATTTTACTTTAATGTAATTAAGGACCTTGGTATGATTTCTTTTCAAGATGCTTCTTGTCTAATGGTAGGGACTGTAATTGGAGAGCTTTCTGCCTTCAGCAGCAAGCAGGATCCAGACGGCAGGCTTTCTGTGCCTGTGTCTGGAGGATATCTCAGACCTCCTGAGGGAATACTCTCTTTTTGGTGTTGTTAGATTTGGACTAGGGTTTTTTGTCTGTTCCTCTTGATACTGTGATCTTTTTCCATCTATCACTTAATCATGTTTCTCACCAGACTATTCTTTATCATAGCAGATGCTGTCCTTCTCCTTGTTCTTTTTGCTCGCTACCTTCCTATCTCTTCTTCATTGCTGATTTATGAGGTTATTTTTTTCCAGATATAGCTACTTTTTTCCCTCTTCACCACTATGCTTCTGTGGTTTTGACATGCAGAAATCTTGCTTCACACTTGCAAACTTCTTTTGCTTCTGTTGACATTAGTCCCAGCCTTTTATTTTCCCTTCCCAGGACTGTACCTGCCAGGGTACCTGTGTCACTGTCACTGAGAGTGTGACTGTGTACCTGCGACAATACTCCTGTGCAAGATACCCTTGCATCTATCCCTCTTCTTTTCTCCTTTGCTGCTGCTGTCATTTTTAGTGAAGTTTGAGCTGTTTGCAAGCAGAAGGTGCAGGCTAAGGCAGCTGCTGCTGGACCGTTATTTTCGATTTATCTCCATGATGCTCCTCTTTGTGTGTTGTAGGCAGAAAAACAATGTGCTGGGAAGGAGGAAAGAAAGTATAAAGAAGTTGTGGTTTTCTGATGATGAGAATTAAGTTACATGTTTTAGCATAAACATGCCTTAAAGGAGTTGACTGGACTAGCAAAAATAGTCCTTTAACTTTTTTATGTGACTGGACTGTCCTCAGTACTGGGTGAGTATGGCTGACATAAAACTGTTAGGGAGCAACTCATAATCTCTGGATTTGGGGGATACTTTCCCTATTTTAAAAACTCTTAGAAGTCCTTTTGCATATTTTCTGTACCCTACTTTTCCAATATTTTGCTTTGGTAGTAATGGGAGGAGCACAGTAAGTGAATAAAGTGGAATAAACTGGTGTGGCAATATTTAAAGGGGAAGTGACCTGAACCAAGACTCCGTCAGTCGTTGTATACCAGCCAAACCAGGGCAAACTTTGCACTGTCCAAATGAAAAGGAAATAGATCCCCTTTATCTGCATTTACTCTGCTACAGTCGTCTGACAGCCTATGTTCGTTATGTTGGGGAATATTACTGAAGCTAACCTGTTTCCATTGCAGCTCCAGTCCTTCCAAGTGAAACATCACACATTGGCTCCAATTATTTGGGTTTTTCCCTTTTACATATTAGGTGGTCATAATTTCTTATTTTTTGACTCCTGTGGCTGCATTCACATGATGGCGTTCCGTTTTACTAGCATAGAGTTTGGACTACAAAGCCTCTGTATTTTTTTTCTGAATATATTTTCTTGTCCCCCTTCTTTAAATTCGTTCTTCTTGCTGCATTCCCTAGGTACAACCTTTGAATTTAATTAACTAGCAAAAGGGGCTTCTTTTGAAAAACTTTCTTACATTTAGGAGAATTAAATGGGACATTTATAGCTCATTGTGCATTCTCAAGTAAAATTATATAATAATATGGCTGGCAGATAAAATATTGTTGCAATATTTACAATAAGGGCCTGCTGTCTTTTATTTTGTATGTAAAGTAACTGCTTGAATAGTAGATTTAAAATATTTAAAATTTCAAGTCAGCAGCAATATCACAATTTTAAATATACTGAAATAAAGAATTAGAGAACCCCATTGTAGTTAATTTCCTCTATCCTCATCTGTTAAGCCTGAAGTTATATTTCCATTGGTAATACTGTCACTAATTGCTAAAGCAGGGTGTTATTTTGTTACCCTCCATGAATGTGGGTATATCAGAGTAGTGACATTATTTGCATTGTTTCTGGAAAGAAAAGCTCAGACTTGTGAAACCAATCTGCTTCCCTCATAACGTCCTCCTCCTACACCAGTACCACCCTTGACTTGGATTTTATGCATAGTATTTTGTTAGAGTTTTCTGAAGACGTATTTTAAATAAGTTGTTCTTAAAAAGGCTATGTGTTTTCTGAAACCTGTGTTATATTCATTAAAATAAGTTGCAAATTTGCAGTAAGTCATACACTTAGAGCACTGTATGCTCTATTATTAGCCTCTTGGGGTTAATAAGTGAGAATCAGGACTTACAACCTCTGTCTCCGGACCGACCAGTGATTCATCCTGTGGCTGTGGACAAATCATGTGGAAAGAGGCCTGAGGTGCTTCCTTTCCCCAAAGCTGTGATTCTTCGATGGAAGGAGAATCCTGCTGCACACGTATGTGGACAGAAATATAATGTTTTGCTTTCCTCAGTTGGTAAAAATGTTTTTCTTCTTCCTTCTTACTCTTTTATTGGTTTGTTTTTTGTGTTCTCTCCTGACTGTATTTTTTCCCTTCAATATTTGCTTTTTCTTTCTGCTCTTCTTGGATGTAATGTCTTTGGGTGCAATGCTTACTGACTTCAATGGTGGAGGAAAAATTTAAGTATTCTTGGCAATTTTAATACATTTTCTGATGAGATGGCATTCCGTAACAATTTTATGAGACTGAGAAGTCATGATAAATTAACTGGCTGTCTTACTAATTGAGTCTCCTAACTTCTCAGAGGAAGATTGCCATGTTTAATGTCTTTCCTACTATCTTTATACTAAACTGGAGTGGCAAAATTAATAACTTTCTAAAAGGGAAATGAGAGGAAAATAAAAAAATACATTTAGATTCGAATTGAAAAAATAGATTAGGTGAAGTGCTGAACATAGCAAGAGTGCTTCAATGAGCAGAAACTCTTCTGGAAAAAGCCTTGCAACGGTTTTGGTGTGATTAAACATCCCCTTCTAGCAGG
>NW_010514046.1:81068-85229 GCF_000687285.1 Phaethon lepturus
GAGTTGTTGGTTAGTAAACAAAAGAAGAAACAGAGAGGGTCAAGGTCAAGATAGGCTGGAAGAGGCCAAACAAGGTTACTGAAAGAAGGTCGGTTCTTTACTTAATCCTAAAAGAACTGAAAGAACCTATTTTGTTTAAGTACTGGGTTAATGTGCCTTTTACGTGTAAGGAGAAAAAGAGGCTTTTGGCTTTTGTGAAGTCTTTAAAAAGTTTTACTAGCTAAGGCAAGACAAAAAGAAATTTTTGGAGCTTGAGGGCTGAGAGTGGAGGTGTTTTGGTTTGCATTGGTTTGAACATAAAATTTACAGCTCAGTGAACAAGTTCACTTGTAGAGCTCTTTTATATGTCATTCCTAGTCACACCTACTTTAACATTATTCATGGGTGCAGATATTGCCAGGACTGTCCAGGATGTAGGTGTTAATAACTCCGATGGTTACAACATTATCCTTTCTGTCCAGTTCAACCAAGCATTCACTACTGTAAGGAACAGGTTATTCATGGAGCTATGACACCAGGTAGCAGGCCTTTTATACTAAGCGTGCTGTATTAATGGTTAATGCCTATTCTTAATTTAAAAATGGCTAGTCATCAGGGATGAGTAGTTTTTACAAACTCTTCCTCTAGATGGAACCACTCTGCTGCTTCACTTGGCTGGAATACTATTTGTTTCACAGCTGAAGAAACTGCTGCAGCATGTACTTGCAATCATACATCTATGTTCAAGGCACACACGTGGCTAGGAGCATGCTGTGTGGCATTAGGGGCGTGGTGTGAACGAAGGAATGCTCTTGGGATTTGTGTTGCTTCTTGAACTAAATAATTTGAAGGTAGCGTTTGCAAACTTTGGTCTGTTACGGAGTAATGAAAATTATTACCTTTATGGGAATAGTGACCTACTTACTCTACTTCACTTACATCTGGTGAAATTGCAGTCAGATGCTTCATGTTGTCCCTCATCTCTGTAAAGTCTATTTCAGAGTTTATAACCAGACTGTTAGCAATAATACTCATCATCTTCACATTTTATAATCCTTTCTGTTTACGGGTTTGTGCACAGAACTTGGTCTAGTATACCAGGAATTGATACCTCTATTTTCAGTAGAAACATCTTGCTTCATTTATTGTTTTGCTATTTTAATTTTTTTTTCCCCCAGAAACTACCCCACTTAAAGTAGCATTACTTTTCTTTACTAATACTTTTCCCATATTTTGTGATTACGTGTTTTTTTTTCAGTAAGTTGCCTATACAACTTTCTCAAGGTTTCTCTGTTTTTACTTGACTTGGAAATCAGTGTGTCCATTTAACTCTTATCTTCCCAGTTGTAAATGTGAGCTAAATGTATTACGTCATATACTCTTTATGTTGGCTTTGTTGAATTAATCTGTCAGGCACAGATTTTACTGAAACTGGGTATTTTACTGTTTCTAAGAGCAGCATTTAGGTGCAAGACTTGACCCACTGCAGGTCATGTAAAAGATTCAGAAGATAAACTAGTTTGATTAATTATCTGCCTAATCAGAATCAAACATAGTAAAAGATTGTCCAAAAGAGAAGAAAGAAAAAATGGTGTAGTACAGTTAATCTCATGGCTTCTAGTTCTCTTCTTCTCCCAGAATATTGAAAGTGTGCTGAAATAGCATGGCTCTACACAAAACCAGCACCAGTAAATAAATGCAAGATGTTAGTTCTTGGTCCCCAGCAGCTAAGGAAGGAAAGGCTTAGTCATACAATTGCTTTAAGCCTGTGTCCATTGATTGATGTTACGCTATTTGTCTTGTGAGCAGAAAGAAATATGGCAATAGATTATTATCCATTTTGTAGAAGCTCTATTACCACGCAATAATATTAAAATAACAAGTGATGAAACATTGTTACTAGGCTACAGATTTTTAGAAAAGAAAAACAGTGTTTAGCAGTTATGTTGTCGGTGTGACTCCTGTATCTTGAGTTTTCCAGCTTTGGTAAAACATACCTGAAGTATGCCAGTATTCCTTTATCATTATATTAGAAGAACTTAATCACAAAAGTACAAATACAAGGCTAGAAGTGAGTTTAATCTAGATTGTGTTTGTGTGGAATAATAAACTATTCAAACTGAAAATCAGAGAAAGGATAAAGAGGAATTTAGAGAGGATGCCAAAGGGAAGAATTCAGCAGACCCTGAGGAAGTATGCCATGTGTATCGAAAAACTAGATGGAAAGGGGTCGCATACGTGAAACCTTTTCTCATGGAGGAAATGGTTAATGTTGTTATGAACTGCTGCACACATTTCATTAAAGATACATTTTTGTATGTCTATATCTGCAAACATAATGCCATAATTCAAGTAATATGGACAGCTAAATTTGTACAGATTTTAATTAAACTATGTTGGCTAATGGCTGCTGGTAGTTTTTAAGTGTTGTCATGTTTGATTGATGGAATCAGCAATGTGCTATCATCCATTAATCCTATTTATATTTTAGTAATAGTCAATCTATACATGGGCTAACATATTTGTGTAGGTTATGTATAGATTACAGTACAAACCTTAGGAGAAGACAACAGGCGCAACACGTCACCAAAGGGCAGGAGGAGGAAAGAAACATTGTCCTGATTGAGGCAAAGAAATGTTCATTAAACCAGGAAAGTACATGAGATGATACCTGGTCTAAGGCAGCAGTATTTGCATCTCTGAGGAAACAAAACAGTTATTTTTTTTGACTGGAAGAATGACCATGCAGTTTTGCAAATCAGGAGGAAATTAATTGAGTCTCAGTAACAAACATTGAGGGGGACTTCAATGATCAGGTTGGTTATAAAAAGCTAAGTGCTTCACCAAAAAGAGGCGCTCAGTGAGGGTTGCAGCCTAAGGGTTAAGAGATGCAGAAAGAGGGAAAATGCAGTAGAAACACAGGAAATTCTAAGGGAAGTTTTCTGAAGAAGGATTTAGCTTCTTCACTTTTGTCTTGATAAACATTTTTAACTGCTGACTACTTTGGAAGTTGTAAGGAAATAATTTTCTTTTTGTTTTTATCTTAATCTGGCTTATGTTAGATGCTGGAAAGCACCTGGGTGATAACATGTCTCAGCCAAGCCTGTTGTGAGTCAAACATCCCAATGTATTCATTGCTTATTTTAAGAAACATTCTATTTGTCCAATGCATCCTCCAGGGTGTCCAAAGGTAATAAAGTCTGCCATAGAAAAGGGTGTCCCAGGGTCAGGTGAGTCTCTGCATCCCAGGTGTGTCCGAGTCACTAGTGGGAATGAAGACAGCACCATTTGAACAGGTCTCCAGTGAGCTTGTCACAAAACATTTTAAAACTCTTTTTCCCTTTTATGATGTATAGTGATACACCCTCCCATCCGTATGGAGTAGAAGTTCATAAAAATTACAAAGACTTAACAAAAATTAAACAAAAAATAATAGAAAAAAAATTAAGGAGATTTCTAAGGAAAGCTGGCAGTTTGCACAGTGAATCTCTCCTGGTCTGAAGTGCAGCGACCTCGCTCGGCCTCGCCATTGCCGAGCTCCTGCCAGCCATGGACACGGGACTTCCCACGGGGGACCCTTCCTCTAGGTGTACATTTGCAAATATGGTGTTTAAAATATTCTCCCCTTATTTTATACTGAGTTTCAAAGTTGCTTTGGATTCAAAGAGATAAAGCATCATCTCATAATTTTTTTATGTTAGCATAAAAAAATAGCATAAGTTAGAATTATAGAATCGTAGAATAGTTTGGGTTGGAAGGGACCTTTACAGGCCATCTAGTCCAATCCCTCTCAAGTTACTAGCTAGTAATTTAAGAGTTGACCCCAGTCATAGCTACATTTCTAAGCTGGATGAAGTGATCCTTGTAAATTTTAAAGAAGAACACCGAAGTATTGTAGACTGAAATAAACCTCAGACATGAATTGAAATAACTTTTCCTTCAAAGAGAGAAATTAAAAGGAGACAGAACAGAGAGGATAAAACTCTTTCCAGAAATAGGGATATTTACCTATGGTACAGGCAGACATCACAGAGGTGATTCTTGTTCTCTGAGCTCTCTGCAGTCACTCATGGCTGAGCTCCGGCTGGATTCAAAGGAAATCTCTCTGCCTTCATGGGCAAAGCTTGCTCACAGTAACAGTTGTTATCATGTGACAGTTGCAGGCATGGTGAACAGAAATGC
>NW_010514046.1:85260-85936 GCF_000687285.1 Phaethon lepturus
CCCTTTGAGAAATGGCATGATTATGGAGGGGGGAATCTTTATTTTCCTAGGATACTGTAAAACTGCTAATGGCACAGTATAGATGTTTTGCATTGGGGAAGTCATATATATTCTGGAAAAAATAGATTTAGACAGAGGACATAGATGATAGATGATACAGAAAAGCCAGTTTGTGACTACAGCAGTATAAAAAAGTTCTTCAAGAACAGTTCAACCATCTGGAAATAAAAATTTTGTGAAACTGCCAAGGTCAGTGAGACCCAAAGCGATTTGTTGATTAAATGATGGTCACATGTTTGTGTGCCTGTGGGTTGTGTTTAATTTCTGTACTTTCATACTGCAAAATTGAAAGCATGCTAAAAAAGGACAAATTAGACCACAAAATAAAACTTGCATTTGCAGTCATTTCTTTAGAGGTTGCATTCTTTTTTGTGTAATTGAGTTACTGGGGTACTCTCCAAATACAAAGTTGTGTGAATCACAAATTGAAAGCAACTTCTCTGTCATTTCATCATCACATAAAATATGGATTTCTGATCTAGAAGATGGAAAAGTAATTTTTTTTTTAAAGAAATTATTACATTCTGGTCCCTTGATTTAACTTAGTAAATCAGATAGAGAATTCTTAGTAGAAGAATAATATAAGCAGCTAATTATCACAGAATCACAGAATCAC